>NW_016911671.1:73439-109037 GCF_001483705.2 Eufriesea mexicana | reverse complement strand
AAAGAGAGAGAGAGAGAGTGGGAGAGTGAGAGAGAGAGAGAGAAAGAGAGAAAGAGAGAGAGCAGGAGCGAAGGAGAATCATCAAAACGATCGTGATGGTGCGATGGTAGGCTACAGGTCTACTATCCGCGACCCTGATCGGTGACCCTGGCGGTTTTTAGAAGCGCCTCGCTGCGATCAGCGTTAGATTGGCGGCCGACACGAGGGTGCTGACGTTGTTGCTCGTATTCGTGGCTCCTTGGCTGGTGGTGGGTCACTTCTTACTCTTCTTGGTGGGCGGCTCCTGCACGTCTTGTGAGTCTTCGGTATCCTCGCTGTCTGTCGGTCGCGGCGTGTTGTTGCTATCATCGTTGTCGTTCGTGGCGAGGGAATCGTTCGTGTCTTCGCTGGCGACGGCCACTGTAATCGGCGTAGCGGGTTTATCCATCGAGTCTTCGGTGAAGGACGTGGTCATGCTGTTCTCGTCGATGGCCGCCGGATCAATACTGCCTGGTTCCTTACCGTTCACTGCCACTTCCTGATTGCTGTCGTCCGACGGTTCTGTCGCTTCGCCGTTGCTGGGCGGATGAGAGTTGCCGTTCTCTGTGGAGCCTGGAATGCCGTCCAGTAGCTCTGGCTTCAGCTCGGACGCCACGTAGTGGGTCCATAGGGCGAGCTCCACCCTATGGGGGCTCCATGTTTTGCCATTTGACGCTGGAATAAACAAAACGAAGAAACGAATTTTAAAACGTTCATTCGATACGATGCGAATCGTCGAAATGTCGATGTTTGCTCGAAGATATCTCTTCACCGAGTATGGGGGTTATATAATATGTCCTAGTCGACGAAACCGATTGATAGTGACACGTTGATACGAATCCAAATACAGAACCTGACACGTGTTTGAACATATGTATTCCGATAATAGATGAAGAGTTTTACAAGGTAAATCAGACCTATGAAAATTTATACCCGAGTAAAGTATCTTTTCCTTTTTTTTTTTCTCTTTTTACTTGTCAGGCAAGTTTGCAAGGAAACTCTGCTCGGTGATTAACGACGATGACTGGGTAAACGTATTAACAGAGACACTCACTTTGTTTGTTCAGCCTCTCCACGGTATTTTGAATGTGCTGAACAAAGTTGAGGTACTCCTTGATAGTATAATCGATGCCATCGATTTCCGGTATTGCCATCAGACATTCGTCCGCCATAAAGGGCGCACTCTCCGGTGATGCTGCTGCCAATAGGGCCGACGCCATCGTGGTGCCTACTCCTTTCAAGTTCGAGAGGGCAGTAATCGCCTGTTCAATGTTCGGAAGCTTTTTGAACGCCTTCTTCGTTTCCGCCATCACTGCACGGGGGGTGTTCACTTTTATTAAATAGGACACTTGAGGATAGAACTTCCCACGCTGCAAATATAAAGACAATTACGCGTTTAAAAAAAGGAATCACGACGTGGTAGCCTAACTAGTTAAAAGCCACGAAAGAATCATTTCCTTTTCCATTCGAATCGTCGACGCTTTTGGTGTGTGAGATAGACGGTATACGAGTTACACACTCTTCCAAGCTGACGTATATATTATTCAAGACAGCAGATTTAAAACTCGTAAAACGTCAATTGATTCGGGTTATCCGTGTGTTTTAATTTGAAACAGTAATAAAATAAGGAAAAAGAATATTTCAGTGTATTAGAGTCTGATCCAGGTCCTTCAATTTCCCACTTAAACAACTGTCTTACTCTCTTAATGCAAGTTCAATAAACTCGACTTATATTCGTAGTGGATCATGAAGATATATAAATCAATTGTATATCTTTAAAATTATCGAGCGTCTACATCTAATACTTCACATATATCACTAGGAACCTATATACCACCGTCCTACAAAAACCAGTTGAAACAGAAGTCATTAGGCTCCTTCCTCGTAAGTGGGCCTATAGCCCTAAGATATCAGTCTGTGCCTCTACTCGATGATTTAATTTACGACCTCTCGCCACATAGTGGCTGGCACTTATATCATTGCGCTGTCATCAATTCTCTTTCATCGGAACGTGAAACTGCAACTAACCGTAATCGTTCTCTTCTCTCTTCGGTAAAGAAAAATCGAGTCACAAGAAGTTAACTACGTCTAATCTCCAAAAAATCGAAATAGACTATGTTAGAAATCCACTCACTATTTGCTTCCATTTCATCGTTTGCACCAGTTCCTCGTGATTGAGATGCGCGTCCTTGCCGCGTGACTTGATCCTCTTTGGAAGCTCATTCTGATACCTGTGAACAGAAAACGTCACCGGATGGTCAGGCAAACGCTCATGTGCAAGCGGAACGTTAGGGTATGCAAGATCATGGTTATAGGGACCGATTACGTAACCAGCTGGAACGTGGAACATAGGAATCGCGGAATACTGATTAAAAATGCAGCCGCAAGAAGCGGTTTTCCACCTACTGATGCTCACGTGGGCTGAGCTGACAGCGGCATTGGAACACGAGCCAAATCGAGGACACGTTCGCCACGTTGGGTTTTCCAATATCCTGTCAAACTTCCTTCTACTCTATTTCTATATTTTCCTCTATTTTAACATCCTCTAATCTGCAACCTATGTTTACCTCTTCGTTACAATTACCATCCGTAACTATTCCGATGCTGATTAGTTTGTAATGTGCAATTTTATGCTAACTCGTTATTGGTTTGAGTTTACTGGATTAGCCTTTCTACCAAGTTGGAAGAAGCCTCTTCGTTGGATTCATAATCGAGGTAACAAACGTGTCGGCTTGACAACTACCAGTTTCATCAATGTGTATATAACGACAACAAAGGGCAAAATCGTTAAACCAAGATTGGATATTAATTATGCTCCAAACACCTTCGAATACCGCTCGTCTAGCTACTAATTGCATCCTCCTCCAACCTTCACCTCCACTCTGGATTTTCATAATTTAATAATCGTCTAACTTTAATATTCGCTGATCATAGGGCCGTGTGTTAGTTTATTTCCATAAATTTGAATGCATTTAAATACGAACCGTTGATAAGGGACCACCTCGAATCCGAGCCGATTTCGCGTGCAACTTGGGCAGGATTCGTGGAGAAACGTATATATTTGTTTGTCTCCCACCCCTCCGTTTTCGTCTTTCCTTTTTTCGAGAATCTGGTTTTCGTTTGGTGGCAAACGTCCCGGTTCAGGTAACGTTTCCTCTTTTTCCCACCGCTCTTTCTTTGTCCCCATTATTCGGGTCATCGACACGGGACAAGTTCTCTGTTCTTCGGTGGCTGCATCCGTGAAACACGGCCGTGCAACGAGAGGAATAGAGAGGGGTGGCACTCTGCAGCGTGGTTTTATTGTAGGTACTTTCGGAGGTCGCTTGAGATCAGCTGTTTGGCTGAACGGCTAAACTTAGTTACGGATAGTTTGTATTCCATTCATATAATACGACACTTGGACGCGTGTTTCCTTCAATTACGGCTACTCGGTCGATGCGCTTTTCGAAAGAAAGCACGTGGATCATCCATGGGCCTGGTAATTAGCCAGCTAAGGTAATTGGAACGGATGAAGTCGATGCGTGTAATTCGTAATCACGTTTGGTCTTTTTTCCCTTCGTATGCACTTGCTTCTTTATTGATGAGTGTATATATATATATATCGATGTACAATATATATATAATAAGTAGGACATGCGTACGTTGAGCGTAACTTTTAAGATTACGAAGATTATAAAGATACCATTGAGCTTGTCTGATGAAGATCCAAGTGGATATTTTACGATGCAAATTATTTTTGATAAAACTGTAAATATTCAATGCAATTACTTCATAACACGTGAAAGTTAAGTTGTATGTTTCTATTTCTTGATTACTAGCTTCAATTTATGTATAGTTAGCTGCGTGCCATGAATTGTTACATAAAATAAATTATAGTATGTGCATAATAATGTAATAATAATTTCGTGTTTTATATGTAAGAATTCCTTTGCATTTTTCATAAGTAATCACGCCCTTCTTTGTAATTAGTTCCAGAAGATTTTCTCCTACTTTTTCTCTTCCTTTATCACTTTTAAGAATCCCAACAAGATTAAAGAAAATTACGAATTACATGTTACAGCGAAACGTTGATTTCTTGTTAAAATCTTGAAAGAAAAAAGGAACGGCACACCTCTTTTGCTTTTATGGAACGTGGCGAAGCGATTCTCAGCATGTTTCCAGCTCGCACGCTGTGGCTAAGAAGCAAGGATAGAGCGACGGAATGGTTCGAAGATTAGGATTTTTGGTTTGCGGTGAATCTCGGACGATAATGAAGCGTATTATCACGAAAAGAGGAAGGGTATCGGGGAAACCGTAGCAGTTGGTTTGTCCCACAGCCAAAAGTAATTTCTCAAACGAGAGTTCAACTGCCGTTCCTCTCCGTTATTTCTTCTCTTCTTTTTTTCTGTTACTTTTGTTGCCCTTTCCTCGCAATAAAGCGTAGATAAGAATACAATGGATTCTTTTCCGGGCAAAATAAACCCAGCCAGATATTCCAATAATAATTCACCGAAACTCGCTAGAACGAGAATTTCTAAAAGGCAGATGAGTTTTGGATTTGACTGTAACAAATGTTCAAGATTGTAAATCAAATTGGTGTAAAAAAATTCTTAAAAAGAAAGAAAAAATAAATTGGATAAAGAATAACAAAAGTTGTATACAATCTGGTAAATCTTTCTGTATATACCCACTTTACGTGAATTTTTATTCTATTTCTTATTATTACCTCGTTGTTATATTACAAATATTACTTATTAGCTTTTCTTCTCTATTTCTTATTTCTGCACCAGTATTTCTTACGTTACTTATAATATATGTTAGCGCCTATATATATAGGGTGTATGTCTGTAAATAAATAAATAAATATATAAATCGATAAAAAGGTGTATGATAGAAAACAAGGATTACTTGGTAAAAATAAAAGGTTTCTACTATTTTCTTTGAAAAAAGAAGCGAGATATTGGATTGCTTCTCTTCAACTGGCTTCGAGTTAGAAAGTATAGACAAAGAAGCCCCAAAAATGACTTACGGTCACTTGATTCTCGTCAATCGTTGAATTAATACTAAACGTAGGCGTTTCTTGTGATTTCCAGGGGAAATCACACCTGTCTCTATAAGGATGAATATATTTCATTAAAGGAAATGGTATTCGTTTGATCGTTAAATGGCTTTAACTGATTTGCCGCGGACCTACAGGAAATTCCAAAACCTTACAAGCTCATGACGCAACCATATATGGATTTGCTATAAGCTACTACTATACAGACCATTATTATAACCCACGAAGTATAGAAGTATATTTAAAGACACGTAGACAAATATATCTGTAGTCAACATAACCTACAATTAATAACAACTTTAGCCACTTACACTTTCCTCTTCTTCCTTAAAAGAGAAAGAAAGCTCCGTTTAACAAAGGATCAAACGATCGAAATGAAAAGCGACGCGCGATATCCGCATCGTTATTCAACGCCGATTGTCCCCGTAGAAAGTCGAAAAACAATCGTCCGAGTGGCGTAACGGTGTATTTCTTTGGTACGCTTCTTTTGAGCCATAGCTCGAAACCTTTTCAGGACGGAGGCTCGCGCAACCATTTTGAGAGGCTCTCGCACGCCACGCAACGCGCGCAGCTCCCCGCGAAAACAACCTTGACACAATCGCCGGTGCTTTAACGCCGAGTAGGAATTGTGCCTCGCGAGCCTTATTCTTCCACCTCGCTTCTACGACGATCCTCTGGGCTCTTTTATTCTTCCTTTATCCCCACTATTCCCCCACACCTGCTGGTAATCCACGAATATTTCGCGAATTCCAAGAGAACCAGTCTTGGAAACCAAACGTGCACGGGACCGTGCCTTCGCGACGGGCTTATTTTCACAGGCGTTTTAAAACACCACGTTGCCAAATGCACCGGCACGAATCGTTTCTCGGCCGATCATCGTTGGAAATGCGTCCAAGGGGTTAACGGAGGAACGAATTTGCGAATGGCACGGAACGGAACGGAACGGAACGGAACGGAACGGTATGAAATGGAGAAAATGGGAAACGGAGAAGATAAAGTACACGAAAGGAGCTCGCGTGATAGTTACTTGGGTTTTCTAGTTGTGATTCATGAGTCTCTTGTTTGATTCATCGGCATGTTTGTGCCGGATTATTGAAGTAGGTAGGTGTTAGGGTTTTTTATCCAGTTAGATGAGTCTAGCGTCATATAATCATATTATATGACTATACTATTCAGGGTTTCCAAAGGTTATTGAAATTTCTGAAAAATTTTATTTGCCCGATGCTTTTATCGAAAGATTCGATAAATACCAAGGATGAAATATTTAGAAATTTCATATTTCAAAATTCAGATATCCTAGTAATATAGTTACAGGAATTTTCTGGTTTTATTATAAAGCCAATTACTGGAATTTTTCCGAGATTTCAGTTAACCAAATATTTAGAAAAATAAGCGAACACAAGAGATTAAATACCTTTAAAAATGTCTGCGTTTAATTTTCGAAACCCAATCTTCGTAATATCGGTATTGAAATTTTTCAGGAAATTGCGACGAAATCGATCTTTATCGATTAAAGAGTAAAATCCCCAATATGGTTAACCTCGTCGTATCACCGCAATCTATTCAAATCTTACATCAATCCAAATTCCTATAAAACGTTTCCACGCGATATTAATTATTGGAACTGAGATGCTACATGTAAATAGGTAATTATGAAAGTGAAAATATCGAAATCAGCGTAAATAGGTAAATATGAAAGTGAAAATATCGAAATCAGCGTAAAATGAACATGATGGAAACAAGTTTGAGAACTCTCAGAACCTTAAGCTCATGACGATGACTATATTGTCGAAACTTGTCTGTTCACACAGTTCACGGTTGACGAAATCAACGTAGCCATAGAAACGCAGCGAAGACGATGAAACACGTCGATTTATCAGGATCACAATACGTAGAAGAAACCTGGTAACGATGACCGGGACGACGAAATTCGATCGCGGACCGTTTGACCCGGACACTTCCATCGT
Organism: Eufriesea mexicana; assembly: GCF_001483705.2. NCBI lineage: Eukaryota > Metazoa > Arthropoda > Insecta > Hymenoptera > Apidae > Eufriesea > Eufriesea mexicana. Next base: position 102,014 of record NW_016911671.1, on the reverse strand, counting down.
TTTAACGAAGTCGTGAATCAGCGAAAATGTTTCCACCAAACGTGGTTGCGTATAATAAACGGAAAATCCGATAATATAGGAAAACATAATGGGATCGCCGATTTACACCCGTTTTCTCCATCGACTTACGAAGGGATCCATACTCGTTTCTTTGCTTTCGGTACCACGTTGCCCTCGGGTTTCTTCAAACTGCGAACCGGAAAAGCGTAATTTCACCATGGCAAAAACTTGCGGTTTGCCCGCTAGCAAAAGTTGCTTTCCACCTGTCCCTTGTTGAAGAAAGAATTCTGGTTATTGGAGGTGAGACAGTCGATGCACTTTGTAATTTTTGGACAGTCAATATTATAATTTTTGCAGTACGGAATAGGAATTTAGGATTTTTTTTTTATTCTTACGTGGTTATTACGAGAAGGTTAAACAGGTGAAGCATTGCAAATTAAGCAGGAAAAATACAACATGACGCTGATAATCTGCAATGTGTTATTTAATTTTATTTAATTTGTGAAGATGGAAAAGTGAATGTTTATTGCATGAATAAATTAAGAAATGTTTCTAATTTTTTTCTTTTTTCTTATGGGAATAAACTTTTGTTTTCAGAAAACTTTTTAACTTGAAAGCGTGGTTGAATTCGATGAAATTAAGACATTTTCTTCAAATTTTCATATGACTCTGTTCCTAATTGGAAAATTGATAAATTTGGAAAGCTCTGATTACTAAATTATCTCAATGAACGTTTTTCGATATTCACAAGGCGAGGCTGATTAATCGTAAAGCACGTAATTAAACGCTGGAATGCTCGTGAAAAAAATGCAAAATCCAATCCCACACTTTCAGTAGACCGGAACATTTTCCAACAATAAGTAACTTAACTGTTTATTTATGCATGCAAGAATCGTGTAAAGAGGAAATGTTTACATAGAGTACATACATAGTAATTATTGAAACTATAATATCTTGGTCGTAATAACATAGATATAAAATCCAGGCGAATTATTTATTCATAGCCGACACGAAGCTATCCTGATTTCTCCTTTGTCAAGAATAATAAAGAAAGGGTTTCAAGAATCGATAACAGGAAGATCGAATTGTAGAGTTTAAAGGGCAAGTGAGGCGAGTGCCAAAAATAAAAATTACTCCTTCTGATGAAGATAAATGTAATTTCCATACTAAATACGATGGTAAACACTGTGAGAATGATTTATTTTAGCTTTCAGAACTATCGCAGGACAAAAGTAGTTGCCAAAATTAACAAACCTATGTTTTCTATTTATACTGAAGATCTTCGTTTATGCACTCGCGTCGTTTGTCATTTTAACTTCTTAATTATCATCGATTACACGCGATTTGAACCTCATCGGTTACAAAAGTGTTTTAATTTAAACAATTGTAAACTACTTAAATTTATCTGTGTACATTCTATATTGGTTTTAATAGTATCTATCGATATCTTTTATCGCGCGAAATATGAAGTTCAAATTAAAAGTAGATAGGGTAAGATTAAGTGACCTAATCCTAAATGTTGCAGGCACCTATGACTCAACGATACCAGTTGAGAATTAAGAAAAGGATTAAAGAAAGTACTTCTCGAAACTTTCACCTTATCCGTCCGATTACTCGACGTATTGAATATCTTTGAAAGCGTACTTGTCGTATCATCTTTATCTGAATGTAAAAGACCTGAAAAAGTTCAAGCACCGGCAGATATGCGGTTGGTATTCAGTTTGCGAGTCACACAGGCAAACCGTATCCGCAATCCTTGTAAGTTTATCCTCTTAAGAAGCTACTTGCGGTGTACTTTTATGCGGTGCTCGGTTGGTACAAAAGAAAAAAGAGTATCAATGAGGAGAAAGCCCATTTCGAGGAGACAACTGTCTTCGGCTTGCATCGTCAGGGGCTGTTCAGCCACGAAGCACACGTGCTGTTACGCAATTGCTCCTCGCGGTGTTAGAAAAACAAACGGTGGAAAGAGAAATAATTAGTGGGACACGGGTGGAAATGTTTGAAAAATTCGTCGACCAAGTGTTACACTCCTATGCAACGTTATTAAGTCCAGAAGGGAAATAAATAAAATTGAGTGGACTGAACTGGTTGTAATAATCGAATTTAGACAGTAGTCTAGATTGATTAAAGATATTTGATTAAAAGTTCTTTGATTTTAGACATAATAAATGTGTTATTCGGTATTTGAAATATTGCAATTTAATAATTATCGAGAAAACTACATTAAAGAAACTTGAAAATTAATAGTTAATCCCGATGAGTATTACGATTTAAAGGTGAAATACCATGTAAAAAATGGAACGCTAAAGGAATTTGGAAATGAAGAGCAGTCGATGATTGATAATATTTCAAGTACCGTTAGACGTAATGATATACCGAAAAGATCGGTGTATAGAATACACTCGATGTAAAAATTTCAATCGAGTATTATAACTCCATGGGACTGGTAAATAGCCACGTTTTGCGCTGCTATCCAAACATCTCAGCACCCACGATAATTCCCACTGACGCACACGATTTAACATCCACTTTTGACCACTCGACATGATTCGAGAAATCAGACACACCGTGTAATGATGACAAGGCATCGGTAGACGTCGTAGAAAAGTAGCCTTGACGTAAACAAGCTTTGCCGGGAATGAAAACAACGGTACTCCCTTCCTACTTCTTCAAGCTGGAAGAAGAAGCTGGCTTGCAACGTCTTTCGACTTGGAAATCATGCACAGAACTGCAAATTTCCGGTTAATTATCAATAAAGCAAGACCACATGGAGTATCATCCTCTTACGTATACCAAATGATTCAGTAAAATCATTTATTCGCCACTCACTGCGTCCATCGACTTCCGTTGGGACTTGAAATCTGAATAGACTCCTTGTCTCGGGCCTTTGACACGAACACGCGTTTCTCTGAAGTCAACAATTAAGTTTATCGTAATCGCCGATTCGGCTGACACAAATTCGCTTCAAGGTGGATCAACCATCGGGGCATAAAGATCGCCACGAAGAGCCAAGGTTGCAAAGGGGACGCGAAGACGTAGAGTTTGATCTATGTGGAATTGACAAAAACAAAGCAGATCAGGGGCGGAAGAGGCACTGTTGAACAAAGAATGAATAATTAAACGGTGGAACGCGCGATCATGGATGGCGAAGATTCCATTATTATTGCCCGATTCCCGTAGTAGCAGGAAAGACTAAAAAGCCGTAACGTGGAATTTAACGAGTCTCGAACCTGCCTTTAATTAATTAAGCCAGACGTGACGCCAGTGGAATTGCAGCTCGCGCCGTGGAAACCTCGTTGTCGCGGACGCTAGTCAACGTGAACTATCCCGGTTCAGGCATTCGCTCAAATTTCGACGAGTTTACCAGCATCTATAGTTTCGTCGATGGAGAACCGAGCAAATCGGATTTCCCTTGATAAATCCTCGTTTTTATCGTCGCCGCGCTCCGAATTCCGCGCGTCGGTCTTGATAAACGAGCTTTATCCAACGCCTTGTCTTTGGTAATTTGTGTAACGAGAGAAGATTGATTCTTAAGGGACTGCTATATTGTAAGTCGAATCGATAATTCCTTGCAGTCGATAAGAGATAATTGATACTGACTGCCTGGCTCAGGGGAAAAATAATGGATGTTGCGTTTTTTTAATTTGAGGTTAGTCCAAGTTCGGTAGAAAAATAATACGATTGTACGTTGCTGTACATACTCGTAAAGGTCTGGTAATTTATAATAATCCTCTAAATAAATACGGATCCTAAATATTGATTTGATACTTATGTCATATTTAAGGGAAAACGAACTTGCTCCACTTTTTCACTAAGTCATTGGAATATTTTCACCCGCACAATTTTAACTTGGAAATATCTTCTTTTTGTTAAATCAAATGTACATCTTCAAGCATTAATAACGAATTAGAGTAGGTTTGTCACGTGTAATTAATCTTTAATGTGCTGTATATCAAATTAGGACGAATGAATAAAATAAAACAAGCCTTCATAATATTGACATAACCGTGCGTCCTTTATAATTTACGGAACTCCGTCTTGTTGTATAGCAGTCAGCGTTTAGTATCGAAATAATCTTATTTATCAAATACATCTAACGATAAAGATCTAAACGAAACACGATCATTGATTAATTATCACGGAGAATGCTTTCGTTTTCGATCTTACTCAACGTAAAAAAGAACAACACGACACGAAACCGTCTTTGTCAACAATAGAACCAGACTAGATTTAACGTAATTCACGGCGCAACCTCGATGAGATATACTTACTCGCACGGTTGTCTAGTTTGTTTGGTACTCGTGTATTTAAATCGCAGTATTTAGGGAAGAAACAAAAATAGTTTGGCTGATTTAACTGTTGAAAAAAGAATTGCGAAAACAAGAGTGGAGAAAGGTTCGTTAATCGTGTCCGAGCGAGTCAAGGTAGTTGTGTGACGCCGTGAAAGCGACGCCGGCGAGTCGCCTCTTTCACTGGCATCGTTGCCAGCGCGACGGTCGGTCGAAAATCCGTTTAATATTGACGAAAATATAGAAAAACGTATAGAACAAATCGTATCCTGTTTTTCCATGTATCATGGAGCCCTTTGAATAGTTTTTAGACGCACTATTACACAAACAACACTAGGAGAAATGGTAAGAGACGAGCATAATGGCAACGTCGAGACTTCCCCGATGAGGTGGCACAAAATTCCCACGAAAATTCCTCGGTCAATATTATCATGGCAAAAGGTAATATTAAATATGTATTAGTACAACTAACCGAAGAGCGTATTATAGAACGATGAGTAAGTGAAAAGAAAAAAAGTGAGTTAATGGAATCACCACGTGACAACACGAGTCCTTTCTACGGATACTTTAAAGATGAACTACTGGCCACGTCTTTCGAAGTCGGCGCTCTTCGCGATCGTCGTTGATCATAGCAATAGGAGAGAGTAAATATACTATCTGGAATTGTAGCTAGTCTCATGAGGGGGCCATACGGGTACACACACAACGTGCGGTATGTGGTGGCAACTGGCGCGCCACGGGTTCATTGTCCCGTGTGTGCCCGTGGTGGAAGCCCCTCGTTGAAAAGGAGGGCCCGTGTATCGGGCGTAATATGTCGACGAAATATCGGACAATATAGTGAACTTACCAGTCGTCCAACTTGATCAGTTCTTCGGGCTTTTTTGTCTTGTGATCGGCCTTGAGTCTGAGGGCCTGCGGATAAAGCTCCAAGACGTGTTCGAACTGACTCGCTGTGCCCTCCACGAAGAAAGTTGCTGTGTCTTTCACGGAAGCCATTGTGATAACTGAGCTTCGACAAACGGCCGTTGGGGCGCAGCACTATCGCCTCTGTGCACTATACACGTCTTCGTCGCTCCCCCTCAAGAGTCTCTATCCTCTTCTTTCCTCTCCTTCCTCTTCTATCCTCGTCTAGCGGTGTCTCGCTTTCTTTCCTTCTCCCTCTCTCACTTTTCCGTACACCCCTCTCCGCGCGTGCCACGGGAGAGGACCGACCACGCGAGAAATCCTATTTTACCCTCTGACTCGTTCGAATTCTCTCGGTTTCACCGGCGGCGGTGATACGCGACACACGCGTGGGACGCGTTCACGATCGGCGCACACACAGTCGGTCAATGAGAGAGAGAATATCGACGATAGCACGCGTGTAAAGCGGACTTCGCTGCCAGTCTCTCTCTGTCTCTTTCTCCTTCTGGCTGTTTTTCGATTTCCTTGAAAGATATTTCTTCACGTTTCCAGAATAATGTTCTAGCTTGATACTACCCACGATATATTATACGTACAAGGAAAATGTTTACACGAAACGTAATGTGGTGCAGAGCTACGAGGTCTCGTGCGTACACTCTCGTAAGGGAAAATCACCGTAGTTACACGCCGAGAACTCGCCTTCGGACCTCGTTCGACTGTCCCGGGTGGGGAGCGCGACTCGACGTCGCCAATAGGGAGCAGCACTGCTCGGCGTGTTTCTGACTTCTCTCTTTTCCCCTTGATCCCTCTCTCTCTCTCCGTCACGTCCTTCCACCTCTTTCCACCACCCTTATTATTTGTACCGAAAATTTCAACCGTTGCGTGCGAGCACGCACGCACGAGGATCAACGATACGGGATGACGATAAATGATAGAATCAATATCTATGAGAGGAATATTGCACTTTGACTCCTCTGAAGTCTGAAGACAAAAAGGAGAACGTGCAAGATACGCGGCAATCGGAACGCAAAGAACCTCCTTTCTCCTCTCAAGTCTCTGTCGAGCACTTAAGAGCACCCGTGTTTCCCTCGGCGCCAGATCCTTCCTCTTTTTTCCCTCGCTCTCTCAGAGAGCTTCGTACGAATGCATGCGGTTTCCCCGCCGGATATCCGCGAAGTATAGACTGTCTCCCCCACCTCTTAGTAGTTCTCGTACACGCACGTATGCACCGATCTACGAAGGAACTCTCGGAATACACACGGTCCTCGCGTACTTCAATCGTCCGTCGCGCGACTATACACGCGCGTTCCGCAAGGGTACGTACCCCCTTCTCGCTCTATTTACTCACGATCGTTTTTGATCCTCCCGTTTGTCAGAATTCGTTGTCCGGACTATTCCTATATAACTGTTCGTATACCTTCGTGTCGTGCAGGAAAATTTTACGCTGAAGCGTCGACGAAATTCTGTTGACGATCTCATCGACGGCAACGGTGACGGTGATGACGAGAAGACAACAAGGACAGCGATGAACGGTCGCCGTCTTTTTCCCTCGCGAGAAACGGCCTCGGTTTAGCTCCACCACACGTCCGCCTCCGTACGAATCCACGTTCGATGGCTGTATACGCGCGCCTGCCTCTGCACGACTCCTCACACTATGTCTCTCTGTCTGCCTATTTGGATGAGCGCGTGTGAGTGCGCGCGCGCATTCACGACCGACCGAGCGAGCGAGCGAAAGAGCGGGCAGAACGAAGCTCGAAGCCTTCACTCGAAAAACGGGAACACACGGAGTGTAGTGCGCGCTTAGGCAAAGCCACGTATAGCCAATCGCTTGCTCTCTCTGTATGCTGACTGTAGTGAAACGTCCGACCGACTGAGGGCAGCGCCTTCGCTGCCTTCTGCTCGTCCCCTTTTCCTCTTGCCTCTCGGGACTGTGCACCACCACTAAAACGTCCGACCCTATATCTCCCCTCTACGTAGATCCGCTCCCACTCGGTCGTTAGCTCTCTCTCTCTCTCTCTCTCTCCCTCCTCTCTCTTTCTTGCGCGTGTGAGTGCGCGCGCGCATTCACGACCGACCGAGCGAGCGAGCGAAAGAGCGGGCAGAACGAAGCTCGAAGCCTTCACTCGAAAAACGGGAACACACGGAGTGTAGTGCGCGCTTAGGCAAAGCCACGTATAGCCAATCGCTTGCTCTCTCTGTATGCTGACTGTAGTGAAACGTCCGACCGACTGAGGGCAGCGCCTTCGCTGCCTTCTGCTCGTCCCCTTTTCCTCTTGCCTCTCGGGACTGTGCACCACCACTAAAACGTCCGACCCTATATCTCCCCTCTACGTAGATCCGCTCCCACTCGGTCGTTAGCTCTCTCTCTCTCTCTCTCTCTCCCTCCCTCCTCTCTCTTTCTCTCCCTCCTCTCTCTCTCTTTCTCTCTCTCTCTCTCCCTCTCTCTTCTCTATTTATCTATCTATGTATCTATATATCTCTCCCTCTATCTATCTATCTATCTGTCTATTTCTCTTTCTCTTTCTGTCTCACTACTTGTCTCTCTCTTTTTCCCTCTTATCCCTGATCTATCTTTCCTAGTACGTAAAACGTAGGAATGGAAGTGATGGATTGCGTTTTATCATATATAATATCTCACACTGAAATTCGTTCGTCGTTTTGACGACAAACTGTATTATTTCTCGTGCGACCCCTCTTCGTGGACTCTCACGAGCAGCGGACGCGCTCGATACCTCCTCGTGAAGGCGCGTACCGTTCGCTCGATCGCGCTGGGTCGTCCGACTGGAAATCGATGCTAAAGCCGGGGTAGAGGCGCGCCAGTGGTGCCGTACCACGGCTGGCACACCGCGTGCTCTAACACAACGTCGATACTGTTGTGTGCGCGCCTGAACACACCGTCACACTCTATACTGAGCAAGGTTAAATGGTGTTGGTAGACAGGGTCGTGTACACGGGCGGAGTTGTGTGCAACGCGTCACGGCTACGGATATACATACGTGTGCGCCAGAAGTGGCTCGAATACGCACAAAAGGGCATATGCGGAAAGAAGACTCTTGCAACCCTTGTGGGATACGAACATTTTGAAAAAGTCTGCATGCTTTGAACACTCCCAAAAGGGCGACGATTGGACGGCTGCAAAGCGTAGAGGGGGTAAATGTGTTTTTTCATGCTTGTGGAGGAAGATCACGAGACGGATGCCGGAGCCGTTGCGAAACGAGCGATTTCACAATTTTGTAAACGCGACGACATGCGCTGTACTTCCGTGCTTACGAGCTTAATGACGTTCGTTCTGCGAATCGGCGAGTTGAAACTCAATTAAGGGGACACGCCATAGGATTATCGTTCTTTTTCTACAAATATTTCTCGAAAATATTTTCCGGCTCTTTTTATAAAACTAATCGAATATTTTAATAATAATAACCTCAAAAATTGAATTTGTTAATCTTCAATTGCTTTTTACTTTCTCCTTTATTCTAACAATTCGTTAATTTTACATCTTCTACTTCTTCCTCACTAGTGTCCGTGACCATCGTACAAAATTGCAAGTAGCAGAGAAACTTATGGTTGTTCTTCGAAACTTTTGCTACATGTATGTATCTCGTGTAAGGGTTTGCTCTGCTATGTCGTGTGTGTGCATATACGTAAAAGAACAGGCGTTCTTTGTAACCTAGTATACTCCAACACCATCGTACACTATATGCTACGCTGTGTGGTAGTTGCTGCCATATAATCATTCATGTGCTAGTGTTAGTCGACGATACCGGTGTATTCGTGTATACTGTATATCGTCGTGGGATCTCGCTTCGCCGTCAGCCCATGAGTACCATAGCGAACGGCTCACTACCAATGTCAGCATCACCACTACTGATGCACTGTATAGCTGCTATAGTCAGTCGAGTGTACTGGTGGAAAGTGCCGAGCGAGCGCTTGCGCTTCGGTAACTTTCCATTGTCGTTGCTTCTGCACGGCAAGAACGAAGAAACTTACCGAGAATCTTTCGAAACTTTGGAATCACGAACTGTTACCCTAACCTCTACGTATCAAGAAAACATAAAATTTAAACAATTAGTTTCTTTTCGATAATATTTTTTTATTTTAGAGTTTTAAAATGTAGTATCAGAAATGATTTCGTGACTGTGTTTGAAATTATGTACTTTTCCTTTAACGTGCATCCAAATTCAGAAATTTTATTGCATTTTCTTTACTTTAGAAAACAGAGTGAAAATTAGAATTATTTTAAAAATTCTCGAATACTTATAGCTTTCAATGGTAAGTATAAAGGTTATAAGAATTAGTGTGTGCCTATTGAATTTTGAAATCTGAGGGATCAGCGCCAAGCGAAGAATTTAAAGCTTCGCCAGGTATGCGCGCATGAACAATAGTACAGGTAGTCGGATATTGAGTGGCGGGGGTTGTATGAAAGTTTGATTTATTTTCAATGGTGATCAAAACGTTTTCAATAATTATTACTTATTGAAATTAACAGTACTTCATTTAGCTACAAAAAAATAAAAATTTATAAATTATATTCCATAGTATTTCAAATGAAAATTAAAATTCCTGCAGAGATAATCATCATACTGAAAAATTAAAAACTGTTAACAAATTGTAATATTTTAATTAAAATGGGATTTAATTAAAACATGAATGCCTGGCCGAATAATTAGATTGAAGGATATTAAATCTCCTCTTATTTACCATTAGATGAGATATACTCAAAATATTAAAATCGTAAAAGGTAAGGTAAAAAATTATTGTTTCAATGATATTTTATAAGAGCAAATTTGCTGTTTACGCGATTTTAAATGTCCATAGGGAGAGGCGAATCTCGTAATTAATACGCGGGGGAATATTCGGTGGTGAGAAACGACCGATTACTGGAACTCAACCCCGTAGGCCTAGCATGAGTTACGGGTAATGTTACGGGGGGACGGACCGAAGAGAAAGACGAAGAGAAAGGCCGGTTTTCTTCTGAAGCGCGTTTTAGCAGGCAACAGAACCAGGCAGCCGGCCATAAGCCCCGCATCATGGCCGTCGACTCACCGTTATGTACGGAGTATCGGTGAAGCCCTCGTGCCCCCTATACAAAAGAGAGAGGCCCGACCCCCTCTGTCCCTCGGGCGCTTGAAATTCAACCCCGGCACTGCCTGCTGCTGCAGGGTTGCCAGATCGTGTTGCCACGGACGCGAGGTTGCAGCGCGCCGTTATCGATGCTTACCGCACACCCGGACAATCACCTAACCTCAAATTCAGCTGTAGAACGAGTGTAGCTCGGTTCTGTTATCAACAGCGTCGAGCCTCAGGACACCCCTGTCTAAATTGAATGAACGATTGTCAAAGGCATCGAAATAACCATTAAATATTCCTGTGCGTTTTTTCATGTGGATGAATATTTGTCGTTTATGTTTAGTAGTGTGTTATAGAAATCTTCTACTATTATTTTTTGAATGAAAGTGAAGAGAGCGAATTACATTAAGAAAAGAAAATGCAAACAATTTTATGATGGAGTTGCAACGGTATTCAAAGCTATGCCATTGTTTGCAAGATCCCGGATCTAACATTAGGTATACATTACTGCGAAACCTACGCCCCATAGATCCAGCATTTTTCTGTTGGTGTTTCTAAAGAGCGACCTGTAACCCGCTAATTATTTGTCGTCAGCAACAGGTCACTCTTTCGTGTCTACGTTTTACCTGGAAGTTAGTGCGTGCCTTATAGAATAGTAAGAACGTCACGTATATATATACCTATTTAGTATATTATATATTTCCTTTTTTTGAACAGGGTAGGATGGAATATTTTCTTTCGTAATTTTTGTTATCTTTTGATATATTCCTTTTGTATGTAAATTATATATAAATTTGCTTTCATACTTGTCAAAGACCTCCGATTCAAAATTCAATGAACTACAGGAACAAAGGAACTTTACACAAAAACTAATTTTAATATACGAATAACTTTAGTCACGTGTTTTATTTCAAATTCTATATGCAAAAGTTAGAAAAAAACGAATAATTTACGATCTAAATGAAGGTCGTCGTCAAGCGCAAGCAGGAAATGCAAGATCATTTTTCTGCGAGATTTAAAGAGCCGAGCGTTCTGAGAAACTTCCAAGCGCACGTGAAACGGGAATAAAGGCAAATTTTTATTCGTCGATCACGGCAGACGTGAAATTGTGACTAACGGAAGAGAACAATGGAAAAAAGATCGAAAGGTATAGTCGTGACTGCATAGCAGCGTATCGTGGCTCGAAATACGCCTCGCATGCGGACTGACTATTGCTGCGTTCGATACGAACACGTGTTCCCGATGCGGCTGCTATACGACATTGTCGCGAAGTGACATGTGGGCCACGGTGCGGCAGAATGTGTGCGGACGGAGCATAAGGCCAGGCTGTTGAGGGACGGGCACGGAGCTCCGCTTTATCGTGGGCCAATCCGAGCGCTGTGACCTTGAGTAACTCTAGAGAGAGAGATATATTTAGCTGTGAGCGGTTCGAGCTGCTGGTACTGCTGCTACCTAGCTCTCCCTTGCACTCTAAAGTCTCTCTTTAGAATAGAGGCTCGCAGCGGCGGATAATAACGAGGGAGTCTCGTGAAGGGAAACCCTGGTCAGAGTTGTCCCTTCGTTGAAATCTTGTAGCTAAGTTAGAGTCCAGGGTTGTAACTTAACGAATATCTTAATGCGAATGTTAAAATTACTTGACGTTATCTCTCCTTTTTTCTTTAAACGTTGCAGTTCTGTTTTTAACTTTTAACGCTATAGAGCGTTATTCATTTTAAGAAAATACTCAATTTTTGAATTAATCGATTGAAATATCGTAATCTGATAAACGTTTAATTTACTTTTCCAGTATCGAGAGTTACTGTAATTTTCTTCGTTTCCAAGAAAAATTCCAGGTATCCTGACACCTATGTAGGGCGCGATTGTTGTAGGATTATCTACTAACAAGGGTGTACGTGAGCAATTTTCAGGAGGGCAACGAAGGTAGGTCCCTCATAATTGCTAACATAATTGCTACAAGATTACAACTGTGTTGACCGTTTTCTTGAAAAATATTTCAATTCTTTGGTGAATATTGATTACCCTGACAACACAATTTGCAACTTTTTATATGTCTTGCTTTCACTTTATACGAGCTTATGTTAATATAACTTTTCCCGAGGTTGATACTTCACTGAGCAATTTTCGAAATACACGTGGATTTTAAAGCAGCTTCAGGTAATATATTGCAACGATCGGTGTTTTGCCGTTTTCAAGGACATTTGATTATTCTGCTTTTTATTTTGGAATGCCGTATCGTGAACAGCTAGGTGACGATGATGAGTTTGAAACCAGTTCTCCTTGGGTGATTCGAGGGGCCGAGAGCTTCACGAGGTATTCAGGGTTACTCGCCCCCATTTCCGCGAACCTTTAGAGCGTTACGGGACAATTGGGTATTCCCAAATTATAGTCGGTACTTCCGACAACTATCTTCGTTGTTCATCTATGAATCCTTCCGCAATTTGTAAGCCATTCTATGTAAAAAAAGAACATTATGAAATAGCCAACCTTTGGTACCCATTTTTGGTATATTCGTCAGAACAATAAGCGTAAAATACGGTTACCATTATTACACATCCGTTCCAAAATGTAATTTTCACCAGGTTATCCTACTGTGAAAATTGACTCGTTAACTAAGTTGTTACTTAGTCAGGAACTTCTTTCTGGTTTGAAATTTAGAATTAATAGAAGCGTTATAATCTTAGTCAGATCGATGTTAATTAAAAACAGAGGAGTTCCGAGTAAACAAGTTAACAAGCTCAAAATATTGGTAAACTACGTGATGAATTAACTCATTTTCTGACTTAATGGATTAAGGCTTTCGTAATTAACGTATCTCATTGACTCGCGAGTTCTTTTCTGCTTGGAAATCACTGCGTGTTAATTGCACGGTTTAAAACGTACTTGTACATTGTCTGAAACTGACATAACATAATAACTGCTATAGCTTATTGTATCTACACCTGTTTTCCTCGCGGGATACGTTTATCAGTTAACGATACGGTCATGCTTTAGATAGCTCGATTCGCTATCGCAACAGCTTTGCGAATTCCATTAAAACTTGGATCTTACACAACGTCGGATTTCATTTATTCCGAAAAAAATGCAAGCGCCATTTCACTCAGGAAACATAACCTAAAAACAAAAACAATTCAATGAACGGTTTCTCGTTGCTTTTTTCTCAATTCCTCATATCGCATGACGATCAGATATCATGGGATATGGTGGTATTTTTCAAAAGCACGTACCTTCTGATTCCAATTCAAACATCGGCCCGTGACATTCGTAAAATCCGGCACGCGGAGCAACAAGTTCCACCGCGCGAGATCGATCCTTCCGATCGATCAGACCGGCGGCAATGCCACTTCGAATTTCCACGGGATCTATTTACACGGAACCAATAGTTCGATGCAACAGGCGAACCGAGATTTCACTCTCTTACAACAGAGTACGACATACAGAGAGAGGGAGAGAGAGACGCGTCGAAGGGGAAGGGGGTGGGCGCCAGGGAGCGAGAGAACAGGTTGGAAAAAGAAGCGAGAGAGGAGAAACGAGAGTGATAGGAGCGAAAAGAGAGCGAGAGAGAGTGCTTCGGGAATGCTAGAACGAGATGGGACACACAACGGAAAGAGAGACGGAGAGAGAGAATTACAAGAGAGCAAGAGTAGGAGATCGAAAGAGAGACGAAGAAGACATGGGATCGAGGGAGAGACAGAGAGAGCGAGAAAGGCTACAAGTCTGTGCGGTATTCCTTTCAGTGTGATTGTCATTCATGCATTGTGAATCAGGGACTTTATTTTTAGAAGCGACTGAATGAAAGTGGAGTACCCCGTAGTAGTAGTATAATGTCAGTGGTAGGAGGAAGAGGTGGTGAAGGAGGAGGAGGAGATGGAGGAGGAGGTGGAGGAGAAGGGGGAGGTGGAAGAGGAGGAGGAGGAACGACGAAGAGGAGGAGAACGAGGAAGAGAAGTACGCGTTAGGGGGAAGGGGTGGAAGAGAAAGAAAGACAGCCCATCGACGAGAAAGAGGGCGAGGGAGGGAATGAGGAAGACGTTCCACCGATCTGCGAGTAAATCGTACTACGTCCTCACACGTGCTTGCTCCCTCCTCCGTTACCCTTTTCCCCCTTTTCGCCACTACCACCACGACCACCACCACCCTCAGTCAACGACACAAACTGCGGGACACGCGAACGCAGAGGCACACGCACGTGCCCACTCGGACGCGGATGTCGTTTACCTATACCCCTATGAATCGTGACGGAGTATCTGTAGAGATAGAGAGTAGTACGAGAGAATGAAAGGCGTATAGCTGTTTCAAGGAGTCTAGAAAGGGTTGTAAAGTGAACAGTGGCATGTGATGCACTTATATTGCAGTCATCAGACGGAAAGCTTAACGAGTTTACGGGGAAATAATTTTTTCAGTTCTCAATTTTACTTCGTCCTTGTATCTACTACAAGTACTCAGATTGTTTCCTTGATGCAGTTAAGAAGAAAGATTTAAGAAACGTATAGCTGATCGCATATTTCTTAATAAAGAAAGATAGGCAAAGGAGTAATTTACAATCTCTACTGTATTCCTTCCAATAATGACTACTATTCGTCTACCCTATACGTGATTAAACATCCTTAAAGTAGAGGAACGCTGAACAGCACAGAATCCCCTAGATTGCGATGAAAATAACTCTATACATCCTAACACGATCCATTTCCAACAAAGCCACAAAGAATCATATACTGGTATAATAGGGTTAAATTTCCAGACACCGGGGCAGAAGGGTAGCTACGAATACGCATTCTACCAATCATGAATCAAAGTAAACCTACTTCGTGACGCGTCATTCATGGCTGACACCTGAATGAAAGATTCCGAAAATCGAGTCTCGCAAGGAGATTCAGAAGATAAAGAGGCAGACAGACGAAATAACCCTCGAGGTCACGGCTGACAAAAGTGAGACGAGGAAGGAGTGATGCCCGACACATACGGGCGCATGCACATACACACACATGCGATGGCGTGCGTAAGCAACGATCCAATAAATAGTAGGATCATTGACACCGTCCGCGTGGCTGGGCTTCAACCGTCGGTTGTACTACGATGTTTACAGTTTAATTCGAGATACTCGAAATGTCACGTGCACACGTTAGGCGTACTATTCACGATAAACGTGAGTCTTTCCGCCTGAAGAGAGGGGACGGGGGCGGGTCTCCGGGGAGAGAAGGGGCAGATGATTTGACAAATTGCTCGCGAAATGAGTCACGGGTAGTGCCTTGCGTTGCCTCGTATTCTCTTCGGGTGTTTCTCTTTCTCTCGTAAGCCGGCGTATGTACTCAAGGTCCAGCAGCTATACACGTTCCCGTTATCTGAATTGGATTATCAAGCTGTGTGCGGCCTTGACCCAGGACAATCTCTTATCTCGCATGTAAACACAACGGCGTGCATTCGATTTGCGTCACATATCCTGCACCGTGCCTCGAATCTGGTCTGTACTACAATGCGTGAGCACGTGAGAGGATTCGATGATGCTCTTGTTCCGTTTCAGTACCGTTTCTTCAGAGGAATTCTAAATCATGGGAATGTATGTTAACAGGTTCAATGTGGAATACGTTTTGTAGTCTTTGTTACACAATTGAAGAAATAAAAGCGTTATACCTTCTTTGGTGTTAATGGTTTCCTTGTTATTACGTTAGGGAAACTGAGAGAAATGTGCTGATTTTCTGAATATAATGGTTAGGATGTGGTCATCTGTGATAATGAAATGGGAGCCTTTGAAACAATCAGAAGGATATGTTACATAAAATAATGCAAGAAATTTAAATAGTAGGTTTGATAAATTTAAATGGTCTTCCTAGTGCGAAAAGATGACAGCGATAAATTCAACCTGTTCCAAGCAACGGGTGAATGAAATAGGGTTGACTATCGGTGTGCATGCAGATAAGACTTTTCATGAATGGACGCTTATTTTTTTCCTTCCCGTAATGCCAACGTGCTTACGTGAATGGATGCGATGTTAATTGTCGAACTCCATGCACTTTTACGAGATGAAACTCCGTGGATCCCTCTGTGAATAGGCGAGAATTCAATAGCGAGCTGAAAAAAAAAGAAAAGAAAAAAGCGAAAAAAAATGACAAAAAAGCTTAAAATAGTAGGACCATAATGGAGTAGTATAAAATTTTTTCAATCGTAAAGAATGATACTTACTACCAAGAAATTAAAGATTACATATCTTAGTAGTATGTAATTTTGTATGTAAAACTCGAATTAAAAATTAAAGTAACGTTTAAGTTAATTGTATGCACCGTTACTATGCCTATTTAAATCATGTACATTACAATTATTACACAATCGATTAAACGTACACTTAATGTTACATAATCTCATATGATGTTTTTCAAACGTGAAAGAGATTATTGATTTTCGTTTGTAATGTGCATTACCATCACCGTTCCGCGTTTTTGAGGTAAAGTTTTTTTGAAATGAAGTTCAGGAGCACTTGTGAAACCTGAGCGTAATTCACGGTACGCCGTGTACCACGGTAGCGGTACAGAAACCTCGACATTTTTTCGTTTAAAATAAATTCATTTTTTACGATAAGTCATTAAGAAGAATAAATCGAGTCACAGACTGAAGAATGACTATAACAAACTAATATCGGCATCTGGCACTTATTAAGAATTTTGTAATTTCCATATTAAACTATTTCTTGTTCTTCGTTTTATACAGTTCTTCAATTACAGTCACTGTAATAGAGCAGTTGAAAATCAGTAATTAGTATGCAAAATAAAGATTACAAAATGTAAACACATATTCATAATGTTCCAATGACTCAATATTAGCAAATATCACAACTCTTGGATCAATGTAACACATTCACATTGAGTAAGAAGGTTTAATTTCAACTACGAGTCATCAATTAATGATTAACGATACGTAATTTAAAAATATATTGCAACCTAAACGCAATGTGGATGATGTCTAGGTCACCAAGTAGAGGACTCGTTCGGTAAGATCGCAAGATAACCAAGAAGCGGCCTTTGATCAGAAGGGAGACTGAAATCGAGATGAGCTCAAGATCGAGTTGCATGTCTCGTATTCCGGATTCTGATTTCTCCACAACCGAGCGAGCGGGATCTCAAATAGAATCTCATTGGCCACGAGGCGAAATGTTATCTCTTGTATACTAGAACACGCATTTGGACGGAGAAGTTGGGCTGTTGGCTGATGATAAGATAACGTGTTCTCGATTGGTCGACTAGTATTCTGCAGTATATATTCCAAACACCTAAAAAATTGTCAATAATATTTATTTTAACGATAGGAATAATTTACTGCTCCTAATTAATAGCATTTAAGCTAATTTTAGAGGCAATTCGTTTTCATAAATGCATTTCTGAGTAATTCCATCAAAGAGCAATAATTGTATTATCGGTAAGTTCACTGCCATTGCGGTAAAAATAGATGGTTTTATATTTTAAACTGTAATATCTCCTGTTATCTAGTTTGACACTTCAAAACTGGAATACGTCTTTTACATACTCTCATATATGCTCTATTTTACATGCTCCAATTATATGAGTGCATAATTTGTGTACATTGTGAAATATTAACTTAAATTATATAATGCTGTGTAATATTCAAGTTATATATTAATATATCTGAGTTTCTTAAATCTTCCTTTTAGCATTTTCTTTCATGTGTCGCTAAAAGTGAACTTATCCTTCTTTAGCATGCTATAAATTGCATATTCCTTTAGTTCATATCCTTCAAACCAAAAAGAAAAAACAAATAAAATATAAGTGATTAAAAAATTGACCATATTTCAATGAATGTTCCAGTATTTACCAGGTTTATATTTATTTCAGCATTGGAGCTATTGATTTGCCAAATAAGGCTTCAAGTTACTACTGCAAACAATTACTAGACATGTTGCTTCCATTGCTCGTACTTTCCTACTTTACCCACGTTCGAAATGCAATCGTTCAATTCCAATTCGAGCACTCAATCTTAACGACGTATTAAAAGCTGGACATCGACCGTTACCCGCAGGCGCGTGGAGATGAATTGATTTTTAAAATCGGCTCGCTCGACATCTCGTCGGCTCGTCCATGAAGATATTGCGTTCATGCTGATCACGAGCCGCCAATAACATTCGTCAGCGATAAATCAACGTTGTGCAACCATAGCGTTCGTGCATCATGAAAACAAATCGCTGACGTTTGACACTGAACTCCTTCGACGACAACGTTGACGGCGATGAAGACGATGAAGACGACGAAAGCAGCGACGATACATGCGTGTGGTGACACATTTTTTCTTAATACACCTCTTTGGCTCGTGTGTTGCTCAGACAGCCGAAATGAAATTAACCCCTTGAGGGATGCGGTGTTCGGTGCGGCCACTAAAAGAGTTCACCGTGAAAAGGGGGTCGAGCAAACAAAGTTAAGCGCAACAAAGGAAATGCGCGCGGAGGTTCACGAGCATGGAAGTTCTATTAAAATCTTAATTGTATAACAGTAGCGTACTTTCTTTTGAGCCTTAATCCTGCTTGCAGGAGTAGCAGAGAATTGCCAAAATCATGGCACTTAATTTAGTTTATGTTGTATCTCTTATTTGATACTGACTTATACCCAAATTAATATTGCAAATTGAAATTTAATTTTCGAGATACTTCTTATTACACATTTCACCTTTGTTATAAATCTTTTCGTATTATAGTGCGAGAGTTTAGGCTGATAACTTCTTATATCAGACTAATCGATTTTTAAATGTGTATTTCCTATGAAAGTATTAAATTGGTAAGTAAAAATAATAAAAAGTGAGATATAGAAAAGGAAATGTTTAGTAATGAATAACATATTTATACTGATACCTATATATTTCGTCAGTAACGTCTTTAATTTCTCATATAATTTATCCATAACGTTTTTAGTTTCTTCAATGATCTGAAAAATTTATTTTGTATGCATTAATATAGGCCAATAAATTGTAGTAATATAATTTAGAAAATATGTTAAATTTTATGAAAATATTTCATGCTTATAGTAAATATCATATGTACATAAAATAAATATAAAATATTTTAAAGTAAATTAACTTTTGTAAAAATATAAGTTTTTAACTAAAAGAAAGGCTCAAAATATTTTGTAACTTGTTAACAGAATTATTTCTTAATTAAAAACTTCTCCCAATATAGAATTCAAAAATTAATTGCCATCGATAAATTTTAATTAAATGAATAAAGATATACCAATGTGTTAATAATAAAAAATCACTGAGAAAATAAATTGCAGCTGAATTAACTCGTTTTTTCAATTAATGAGATGTAAAATATAGGATTATATCAAAATCTTTGGGGATTGTATCTTTTTTGTGTGATATCGAAATAGTTAGAAAAATAAGATAACTTTTGAAAAATAAGTTTTATCGTTCACCAATAAAGAAGCCAGTTTCAGATTTTCAATGTCTAAATGACTTATTTTTGAAAGAAAGCCTTAAAGTGTGTATTCTAAGCAGGTGACTACAATTACTGTCTTTCAACCTTTCCAGATCATTTCTATATGGCAATTGACGTCATTTTACGCAACACCGGATGCAAACCACTATCAATTCATATACATGTCATATACACGTTGTGTCATTTTAATTACCATTGTTGTGCTTTATCCTAAAAATCTCAAGAAAAGCATTTTCTAATTCCCAAAAATCATTCAACTATATTATTTAAAATAGATGAAAAAAGCACTGTAAACAAACTATATATATAATTAGTAAACGGAATTTTCTGTCATGTTTATAAAAATTTAATATATATCAAAAAAGAAAAGTTAGAGAAAATAATAAAAAATATGTGCTGTTTTATTAATTGGAATTACTGAAGTTAATATTATCAAAATTGAGAGAGTATTAAGCGCAGCAGTGACATATTGATCACCGAATTTAAAAATAGAAGGGGTCATGCTCGAGATGTAAAAATTTGGTGTTATATAGCAATTACTGCGAAGTAGATTAATCACAATTCTATAGAAGAGATCGACACAGTAATTGGCGAATCGCCGAATGAATGAACCCAGGTCATTTCTCTTTGCGTACAAATTGCAAACTTTATCGTATTCGACTGATCTACGGTCGTAGATCGACCGAATACTACCTTGGATACTGCCGTAGTCTCGGTCGGTAATTACGAAAGTCAATTTCGCAGGTTCACTCTTCTCTTATCTACCCGACCTCTCCGAGTGGAAGTCAAGTATATTATCTTTCCTTATTGGTGCGTTTCGCTGCAGCATTGAAAGCGATCGGAGGACTACGTTTTGCGTCAATAATTCGAAACAGAATACGCTTAAAAAATAAGTAACTCCTGTAACAATTATAATTGTGTATATTAAATATGCACAAAACAAGAAAAAGGTAAAAAAAGAAATAAAACATAAAAGTATATTTCACTTACAATACTAATTAAAAGATAGTGGTTAATAAAGAAAAATTTGTCGTAAGATATTTAATTTAGTCCGTCGTGGTTCAATTTTTAGTATAATGAATTTTGATAACCTATCGAAGTGTTGGATCTTGGAATAAGAGGAACGCTACATTATTGCGCATGCGTGACAGAATACGAAAAATTTTTTAAATGAATTCCACTTATGTTAACCTCTCATAGAACTTCCTATTCAACTTTTTCAACTCCTATATCTCATAATTTCTTTGTAATGTGAGCAAAATTATGTCTAAAATATACAAAGGAATTAAGTAAAATCGGTCTGACAACTTTCCGTGAATACAAACGTTTCATCGTTTTACTATTCTTCCGTCGAGTATCGTAACTCTGTGCCAACGCAGCGCACGTTTTAAACGTACGTACTGTGGATACACTGAGATCAGACTATGGATTATAACCTCGCTCTCTCTACAAGGATGCCATGCTCCGCGGTTTGCGCTAATGAACCAGCAAGCCTTTATGGTGGTTTTATTCTCTTACGTCACCAAATTCATCGGTGCGGCCTCGGTTCGCACGTAACGCCGGACCTCTGGCGGCTTGTTCTGGAAGCAGGCCAGCTAGGCCGCGCCAAGCTAACGAGTTTTTTTCCGGCGATAAAGCCTGACGCAAAAGTTACCCGGGAAACGGCAGGAAAATCATCGCACTCTATTGCAGAGGCTCGCTTTAAACATTTAAACCTTGGCATTTTGGTCTTAACCGTTTGTTTTCTGAAATACTTCTTTCAGGAAAATATTATAACGTACATAACCAAGATGGGACAAAAAAGAATTATTAGACTTTTTATTAATAGAACATTGCATTTAAAAATGTACAGTTTTATTTTGTATTAAAGGATATAAGGAGATAAGATTTAAAAGTAACAGAAACATTAATTCTTAGATTCCAAATCACTAATCAACTAAACAGAAAAATTTAGTTGAAATATGATTGATTTTATCTTAAAATGTATAGGTATGATTTCGGGTCTACTAGCTTACTCGTTCAGTATAAAGTTCTTCGGGGTTTCTCGTATCCTTTTTGCACCTGCCGGATCCGTTCTGACTCCGCAGGTGCTTAGGAAAGTACAGGACGTGATCACTAACACTCTTACCCTTGCAAAGGCTGCTCCTTCTCTACGCTTGAATATTATCTCCTTATTACTTGTACGTCTGCACGAAACACACCTGCCGTTTTTACCTCGATATTCCTGAAATTCAGTAATTTCATACTCTTAAAATTTTCATCTTTAAATAAGGTCTTCATTAGCATATGTTTATAAAGCTACAATTCTAATATAAATTTTTGAATTAGGAAAAATTATTGAACCTCTACTTCCTCTAATTCTTTAAAGATAACCTATTCTCGAGGACAAAGGTGAAAATTGAACTTCGACAAATCTATCTCAAAGCTTAAACCAATGTTTAATTTGAAACTCATATTAATCAAATTTATAACACACTATGAGCATAAAATCATTCGAAATGAACTATTTCTTACGAATTGATTGTATTAATATATTTGAAGCTTCATGTTAATAGCAGTTTTTACAGAATTTTCGATATTTTTTAAACATATAACCATTTATGAACACCTTAAGGCTTTATGTTTTACACTACAATTACATTGAAATGCTATGGTCATTCTTTTATAAAATTAGTGTACAACTAGATACAAATTTACCAGTTTGCTGAACGCGATTCTGGGAGCAGAAAGACACCGTCCTAAGTTGAAGATAGACATTACTGAAGTGCAACCAGCACTCCAATCTCCCCTCCAGAAACAAAAACACCTGTTACAGAGTCCGCAAACACGAGATGTTCTATTCATTCACATGTGGGATCTAAGTCATCGTACACTATGACGTACAGTTCTCTACCTTACCGAAAGTATCGTTTAACTGCGAAGATGGCAGCACGTATCGAAAGCATCAATTTCTGTAATAACTGGTTGAAAATCAAATTTATAGATCTTATACAACTAAATTAAGTTTTATTATCTTGTGTTAAGTTTTATTATCGTATATTAATAAGTGCCCTTGAAATTTTATTTGTATTTGATGTTTGTTAAATCAAGAAATTTCTTTATACTTAAAATGTAACTCATTGGTCAATAGAATACATACATATACCTTTTTATATAAGAAGCTTGTGGTATTGAAACTACATTTTATTTAAAAATATGTAAGAACTGAGAAAATATAAAATAAATTCATTAAATCTCTTTGTCTTTAACATTTCTTGCTATTTAACTTAGTCGATTTCTTAATTTAATGATTGCAAACTCAATAATTTGTAATTTGATATTTAAAAAATATCGATTAGCGACAACTAAAACACGATAATAATAGTTGTTAATAGAAAACACTATTTTGAATGCTCAATATATAATCCAGGACATGTCAAATGATGGTGCGTCAGAGGATGACGTCAGCTATGATCTTGACGCGGATTTACAGTAACATTTCCATCGACTGGATTTGTATCTTCCTTTCTCTCTTTTTCTTTCCTTTTCCTATCTCTATCTGTCGCTGACGTATACAAGGCAGTACACGTGCTTTCATTGTATTTCTAGCGAAAACTGATTGATTCATTTAAACATACGTAACTTTAAAAACGTACTATTTGTTCCTACACCTTTTCAATTTCATTTTTAATTGGATTGAAAATTTCATTGCTTTGAGAATAATATTTCTAACGCTAATTTACAACTTTTGCTACATAAAATTAACATTAAATTACTATAGCTTATTTTGAATTAATGAATATGGATTCTAAAACAGAAAAAAAATTGACGCTTATTAGCAACCTTCTCGCTATTCTCAATCCTTGAATTAAAAGTATAGCTAAAAGGACGGGACCTCCAATATCAAAATCACGATGAACATACAAATGCCTTATTATGTCTGGTTCGCGCCTATAGTTAAACTATTGAATATGTGACTGGATTCCTTAAACACCTTTCTATTTTCTTTTTCTTTTTGAAGAATTTTAATTAGAATTACTAAGATATTTGATTTAATTTTATTCGATGATTGAAAGAAACCCCAATTGTTTAAAAAGATTTGGGAGTTACTCCTTATTCTTATTGCTTCACAAGAACACAAGTTGCAACTTTGAAAATTCTTCATCAAGATATGCAATAATGTAAAGCAAGGCACGTGTATTATCGATATCCTCCCTCTCACTCTCGTGGCAATCGATCAAGAACGCTGAATCATTGGCAGTGCGCTCAAACATCTCTTAGAAAATTCATCGAACATCTTGTTCCGGTTCTCGTTGCCGAAGATGGTTCTCCGTCGAGATGTCGCTGGTCGGTGAGCGCGTTCACCTCGTGGACGAGGATGCAAAATGAACCAATGTAAATTTAGAACCGCCTTCTTTCTTCGTTTCGTAATCGGTTAAAAGAGGAAACGTTTCTCCGTGAATAATCCACTGGTGTTTTTCCTCCGTTTCTTCCTAGACATAGAAAATTCTCACAGAACTTGGTAAACCCCACAGTAGCCTTTAAAATAAACCGAAACTTATCGGTTTTTTAAAATTTTCTCAAGCAAATTCAATATGATTAAAAAATCAAAACAAATGTGGTATTATTCTAATCTGAAAAAATCAGAATCGCTTGACGGACCGGTTGAAATCACACGACTGGACCTCCGAGGCCTGGACGTCGAGGCTGAAAACCTTGGAGCTCAGGGCCATTGTCGGGTGGGGCCTTTACCTCTCTTCCCTTTCCCTTTGATAGCCACGGGAGCCTTTCATCTCCTGGAACATGCCAGAGAGAAGAACTTCTGTGTGCACGAGAGCCTGTGTCTTCAACAATGTTGAAGGGGGTACGCGCCAGGAAGATGAGCCATGGTAGCGACGTCGTCTCCAGACAAGAACCGAAATTGCATTTTCACCAAGGGTCGTCTTCAGACACGAGTAGACCCCTTCTTATTCCTCATTTTTTCCACTTATTTTTCATCTCTTCTTACGTTTCTTCTTTCATTCCGTTTTTCTATTCCTTTTTTTACCGTGCTTGTCTTTAACCTTGTTTTCGAAGACTCCTTTTCTTCTCCTAATACCTTTCTTTCTCTTGTTTGCGGCTTGTATTCTTCAAGGATCAGCCAGGATGGCGCGGACGATTTTGGGTTCAAGGTTAATCCGGTAATTTTAAGAACTATCGCTTTTCGACGTAAAATGTTTGGTAATTATACCTGAAATAAATTTGTAAATGTAATGAAAGATTCCTTTACCGATCGAAAACAATTAAAATTATATCACGTAGCTAAGCGATGATAAAGTTATTAATATTCAACGATGATATTTTCCACTTACTTAATTTAATTGTTCCCTGTTAATGACCGTCTCATTGTGTAATAGTGTCAGTCTTCGTAAGACTGTAATAACGTAACGGTTATGATAATGAAAACAGTGATGTTAAAGGTATGTACGAAGTCGCGGGAAACCTTAATAAAGTCTGAATATCATTTAAATTCGATTAACCGGATTTTAACGCATGCAATTTATATTTTCCGCACTCGAAACCTTTTTCGTGCAGAATCTATACGTTGACAAATCTTAATTCCATGTGATTGCTTCAGATAAATCTTAAAGTATAATAAAAGATCGAATAGTTCGGTCAACCTAAAAGTTTTTTAAAATCAATTTAAATTCAAATTTAAATTCAAGGAAATTACCATAACAATGACAAAGTGCAATTAATTGTATTATATTTCCTTTTCTGATCTTATATCGATTATCTTTATATAGGTATTATTATTCAATTTTGTATAGGTATTATTCAACGTATGATCTTTTGCACTTTCCTACGTATATTGTTTGCAAGAAAACGTACTGCCAAAGAAACGACCAACACGAAATCACGTTCGTTATTGGGAATGAAGGCTAGGGCTAGCTTGATTAAATGGCGTGCGAATGTCTTGGAAACTTTCATTGAATGTGGGCGGAAGCGTGCATTTGTGATGCCCGTAAATCTTGAACAGGAAGCGAACGCACGCGTATTCATGAATTCGCCACTGCCTTTCCATAAAAATTCTGATCACACTGGTACAGTTCGTTTTGTCCAAGATTCGACTGAATAAATATAATCTCCTACATCAGTCGTTTTCATCCCCCAAACGCAAAACACCTACGTTAATTTCCTGTGATCTAACTCCGACTTGCTTTAAATTGTAAAAAAGTTTTCAGAGAACGGTATACTGAAACACCTTAAGTCTTCGCTTCGTCATTCCATTAGCTAAAAAACTAATGTCTTCAAATCAATCTTGATTAACATTGAAAATGAATCACTTCTTTTCGCTATACTGAAATAAAAATAAAATAAAAGTTAATCTTCTTGCTTGCATTTTACCACACGTGTTAATTATTCTGTACATTCTTAATATCTCAATGATGATATGAATAAATTGTTGATCTCTAATTATCAATTTTCAGCAGATGCTTTCAATATTTTAATGAGAAATATATGATCGATGAGGCGTATTATCTAGAACAAAATCAACGGAAACGTTACCGTCAAGATCCTTTGACGTGTAAATTGCACTTCGTAGCTACGTTTAATTGGAAGACCGTTTGCAAGATGGTACAATCCGGCCTCGCTTTCATCGTTGCAGTCGCACAAAGGTAATTCAATTTCCGCGCTAACGCGCACAACCGTGTGTATCGTTGCGCATGGTACCGCTTCTTTCCTAAAAACATTGGCCCCTACAAACAACTAAGCAATAACCCAAATAAACAATGTATTCGCATGACGAGCCTTACATAAGAGTTTGGTATACAGTGGCGAGCCGACATTGTTCGCGTGACGAGCCGCACTTAGAATGATGACAAGAATTTACAGAAATTTTTGACCCCGTTACACTGATCGGGATTATTTCGAGAATAAAAACCCATATACTCGATCACTTTTTATTTAGAAATAGCAAAGCTTTTAAAAGTTGTCGTTCAATTTTTTGAACAACGTTATAATATTTATAACCTGAGGGCAATTTGATAAAAATGATGTTTAAATTTTTATAATTTCTAATATCATTTTTCAGAGGTTAAAAAAAAATGTAGGTAATAAGAACGCTTTGTGATACAGACCTTCATAACACTTCTTTAAAAGCGTTAATAATGTGCGCTTCATTAAACCATTTAATGAAATCTATATATAACGAAGACTTATTGATCAGTGTAGTTAATTTAAACAAATTCTTTCTCGAATTAATCACTTCTACTATAATAAACAATCGAACTGATCTGCATGGATATGCTTTTTACTTATTTTCAAAACAAACGCACATTTTGTAAAGGTAATAACCGTTGAATGCATTGATCCTTTGCTTGACGCGGTTGATTACAGGCAGAGATAAAACGTAATAAGATATATACTTTATAAGTCGAATAGCAATTCCTGGTATGTGAATTCTTCGTCGAAAATACGCAATTACTTCCCGTATAGTGTAATCCGATCCACAAGTTATCTTTTTCTAGTAATATGTTTCATCTATAACAGTAAAGAAATTTTTAACACTAGCTACTGATCTAGCCTGCTTTCACTATACGATTGTTTATAATTCACCTGATCGTTCGACAATAACGATCACGGCACGAAATGTTTATTCATTGGGCGACCAATGCTCTATTTCTAACGTATAACAGTTTGTATAAAAAATCTGAATTGTGTGAACAAATGTATTGCAGTTACAAAATTTTTGTATAATGATTTTGATAGCGTAAAATCGATTTTTACTTTTAAAACTGCATTTGTGTTATTAACACTATGTAATGGGTACAGTAATTGTGCGAAAAATACGGGTTTTATTCAGCAATTACTAGATGCTTGATGTCCATTACTCAATCGCAATTTGCTCTACAGTGCAGGAAATGACGGAAAATGGAAAATGCGCAATACCTTATTATCAGCTTTACTTTTGTTCTTCGGATAGTATTCGTGTAAATTTATATTGTTCCTCATAAGTCTCGAACAATATTAGAAATCGAAGGCATCTTTGAAAGTTTATATAATTATTTGAAAACATCAAATCGATTTATCGCATTAAACCCTTTTCCAAATTTTACTTGATCAGTTATATTCGAGTTAAAAGATAAGGATATACAAGTGATATCTAATTTACCTTTAAATGGAAAATAAAGAAACATAAACATATTTATCAAAAGATAAAAATGCTACATAAATGGAAACACCTTTGTAAAGTCACAACATGGGTACGTATTCTGGCGATCTCATAAAGTATAAAATGGTGGTGGAGCAGTCGACGCAGCATTCTCAAAGCACGCATGCGCGCGCCTGCGCCACAGGAAAGTAGTACGCTGGGCTTTTCATTTCACAGAATCGTGCCCGTCTTTCCATGGCATACAAAATCTCGCAACGAGCGCGGACGGGTCATTTAACTCGAATCTCGGACTCGTAATTATTCGATCGGTGTCCACATAGATTGGGCATATTTATATTTTGTCGACAGAATTCAGACGTCAGGGTGCGCAGTGGTCGGTGCGCATTGTTGGACCGAAACACAGTGAGCAGATCAGTGGGAGAGTCGAGTGTAATGTCTGATAAGACGAGCGATGGACAGCCGTGAGAGTGTATGATCATATTTTCAGTTTTGACAGTTCAACGAAGAAGTGACTGAAAAGACAACAAGTATTCATGAAGAGCATTGTAATTACGCCCAATATGTATGCTTTAACGTGCCATTAATCGAGGTGGTCTAACGAAGGACTAATTCAGAAAATCGCACGAACAGAAAAAAAGCACAAGTGGTCGGTGTGTGTGCGCGTTGTATCGTGAGCACTACGTGTCTTTCGTTGGAAAAATAGAACTACTATATTAAAGAAGTTTGTTTTTCTTAAAAAAAAAAAAAAAAAA
>NW_016911671.1:8983-73336 GCF_001483705.2 Eufriesea mexicana | reverse complement strand
TTTTTTTTTTCTTAAAAAAAAAAAAAAAAAGTTAAATTAAACTCCAATATCTATCTTAGTTTTTCCACTAACAAACAAAGGCTGACTTTGGTGTTGCCTTTGAGGACTAGATATAGCACTGCCTCTCTTTTTCCCTCTCTTTCGTTCTTACTCTCGAGGGACGAGGAAGAAGAATGGAGGCGATAGCAAAGCACGATTTTACGGCGACGGCCGAGGATGAGCTTAGTTTTCGTAGAAGCCAAATCCTGAAGGTTCGTATGTTGTATAAAATAACGTGACAATTATTTATAAACTATGAAAATACTAGTAGATAACTTCGTATTGCTGGTTTTCATCGGAGACAGTTTACCGATCCCGAACTTTCCGAACTGCTTTCGTTACGATCTGCGATACTGTGTCGCTTAAGGATATTTGCGATAATGCATACGTTTTGTAAATTAATGATTGCTATTGTTTTTTGTTATTAATTCTTGAACTATTTTACCTTTGTTACTAGCTACTTAACGAACGATATTTAATATTGGTTTTTTTTTTCAGTATGTTTTGTTTCGAGATACGTGACAGGAAATTTATTATTACTTGATGTTCTTATAATCATAATAAATTCTCCTCCTTTTCCATATTTAATGATCTAATAAAAAATTGATATTTATTAGAAATATATTTATTTATGGTCCTCTCATTATATCTATTATTTATTTATTTTTTTTATAAAAATGAATGTAAACAATTGCAACTTATGCAAAAGATATTTTTCTTTTGTTAATATGTTTAGAGTTATTCATTTTATGGGTGTAACTCTTTTATGTAACAGAAATCTAAATGATTCTGAGATTTATGCATTTGTTCATTTATATCTCATTTTTTCTGATTAACTAATTATTTGTAATAATTTTAATTTATGCTTTTTATTGAAGTGAAGATTATATTTGTAATAGAGATGCAATATATGTTAATTAGATCCTTAAGCTTTTTTTGTATGTAGAAGTATTTTGTGGAATAAGTGATCTACAACACATAAGCATAGCTGCAGTGTTCTTTTTGCAGATTTTAAATATGGAAGATGATATGAATTGGTACAGAGCTGAATTAGATTCCAGGGAAGGACTTATTCCAAGTAATTACATAGAAATGAAAAATCATGAGTGAGTGTTATTACAAATCTCTTTTATTAAAGATTCATGTATATTGCAAGGAAATTTAAATATATCTTAAATTTGATTTGTTTCATTCAGCTGGTACTATGGTAGGATAACCAGAGCAGATGCAGAAAGACTCTTAATGAACAAACATGAAGGCGCCTTTCTTATTAGAATCAGTGAAAGTTCTCCTGGTGATTTTTCTTTGTCTGTAAAGTTAGTAAATAATTTTTTAACAAAATGTTAATGTAAACATCTAAATGAGTAAGTTGAATATGTTGTCAATTGTTTTTTTCAGATGTTCAGATGGTGTCCAACATTTCAAGGTATTGAGAGATGCTCAGGGTAAATTTTTCCTTTGGGTGGTCAAATTTAACAGTCTTAATGAATTAGTAGAATATCATCGTACAGCATCTGTATCTCGTTCACAAGATGTTAAATTAAGGGATATGGTGCCAGAAGAAGTAATTATTTCTTATGTAATAATATAATTAAGTTATGAAGTAACACAGAAATTTTCTTTTTACATTATGAAATTGCATTTTGTTTTAGTGTTTAGTGCAAGCATTGTATGACTTTCAACCTCAAGAACCAGGTGAACTTGAATTCAAACGAGGTGATGTAATTACTGTTACTGATCGCACAGATCAACATTGGTGGCATGGAGAAATTGGTAATAGACGAGGACTGTTTCCTTCTACATATGTTACTCCATATCACTCCTAGGTAAGTATCATTGACATGGTTAATTAGTTTTATATTCGTAATTTTTTATATATTTATTAAACAGAATAATAATTTATTTTAGGCCTCATGTTGTGCACACAGAGGTCAAAGGCACCGGCCACATTATCCCACCACTATCACGTACAGGATCAGACTTACTGCAGAATTAATCAACAACATTTTACAGACTCCACCAATTGAATGGGCTACTAGGATGTATTGGTGGTCTAGGCGTAGAGTTGTTTAATGATATTCAATATTATTCAATATTATCATCAATACTTTTTATTAGTCTCAATGAAAAAACTTCTCTCTATTTAGTAATTTATATAAACAAATGTAGAGTTCCTTGATATAGCATATAACAGGGTAGTATGTCTTTTCTTTTCTTTTTTTTTTTCTTCTGTTTCTTTCGTTATTATTGGATCTATAAGAGAAATTTTTCACTGAGACTGATACTACTATTCAGTGTTTTTGATAGACGTGTATTACACAATATGTATCGCGTTTAATTGTTATAAATCTTATTTTTGTTAATACTCAAATAGTACATAGATTTGAGAGTAAATTTTCAGTATTTACATATTGTAAATGAAATTTTAAGTGATATTTCCTATATCTTGGTAGTCCATTGATGGAGTATGTGTACGAAAACATAATATTAACTGTGTACATCAGTAATGAGAAGTATTGATCGTATTACAAACGAAAATACGTATTGTTTTGAAAGACAGGTTTATAAACGGACTGGCATAAACATTGTATTTTTCAATACGAATTTGTTGTTTGAAGAATGGGGACCTTGGTGATAAAGAGCCTAGTAAGCTATCCATTTGCGAGATACAAGAACTTTATATAGATATAGCATTAAAACGCGTCGCCTTTTGGCATAAAATGCACACCATTCTGCCTCTATGTTGTGAATATTTTTACAAATATTTGAGGAAGAGAATATTCTTCCAACGGTTAAGATACATCTGATATCATTACATCAGATATACTTGCTGTGTATCATATATAGACTTGTATTATTCAGACTGTATGTGGAATAATCATTCTGGCATCGCCTGAGGTAAATTTTTCTCAAGTATTAGTAAAGGAATAATAGCAGTTTAAATAAGCTGCTTCATCTTTTGATTTTTTCCAATCGTATGTAAATGATTGGAAAATTTTATTTTTACCATTGCTGACTATGGTATAAAACATAGTTTTTTGAAAAATTGTGTTTTCTTTTCTGCAAATTTTATGATGAAGAAAAGAAAACGAGAATACAAGTTTTTTTACACAAACGTCATACATACATATTCATATTGAAACTCAAATACAACGACTGATTTATTCTTTGTAATTTAAGAAATATTAGTAATTGGAGGAACGTAGAGAATTAGAATAAACGTATGAACTTTTGCATGAGAAAGTTACTTGATTTTACATTATTTATTATCGTTATAACGAAAATTTATGTTCCGTAATGCATTTTTTTGACATGCCAAAAATAATATATATATATATATATCAATTAACAACAAATTGGCCTCACAAAATAGATTTGACATTTGAACGAATGGTATGTATAACGTTTTTGTTTCAAAAGCTACTAATTTTAAAAGAGCGAAAGATCGTGTATATTTTTTAAATACTTCTTTTTATCTAATTATTTCGACAATCTTGCTTTCTTATTTCCGTGTAAACAATAAAGATATGTAGTCTTATTGTGTAATTATTATTATTCGTTATGTTTACATTTTATTGATAACAATATATTATATTAATTACTCTTGCATGCATTATTTACTTATGCCCATCTACCATAATTATTTTTTCAAAATTAAAAATTTGTATCAAAAGTGATATTTTAGCTCATATAACTGCTTTGCAAATATCATATAGACAAGTAATCTTATATGCTTATGCATGCACTGTATTCAAAATAGATGAAAAAAAGAAAAGCAAGTACTAAAAAAAAGATATGTTTTCTCTTCTTACTGTGAAAGAAAGCAAATGATTCTTGTTAAGTTTTTGTTCTACTAATATATCAAAACTTTTCCACTGTTAATAGTTTTTAAAATTAGTTATTATACTTTATATAGTTCCTAAAAATTAATTCTTATAGTAATGAAATTGGAAATTAATAACAAAATACATATAATATACAAATGTTCGATTTTTATAAGGTTTAACTTTGGAGAAATATAGCAATCAGTTATTTAAGTTTGAGATGTTTAAAACACATGTACTTTATTCTATCTTTGTGGTTAATGTTAATAAGAGTATAAATGTAGTAATAGTTAAATCTTGTCACTGACTTTTTAAAATCAGTAGCTTAGATTATAAGTATATAGCATATAGATTCACTTGCCTTTTGTACTTAAAAGAAATTTATTATAACAAATATCTTTCGTGCACAATTTTACTTTCTTTACTGTTTTGGTTTACTATTGCAATTACATTTTATTTAGATGCGTATTATCTATTTTCATTATTTCATTTGTGTTTTCCAACTCAGTAATAACTAAAGCAACATTCAAATGTTGTTATTATTAATATTATTTTCAAATTATATATGTATAATTGCTTAAATGAATTTGGAATTGAGTTGTCATATGACAACAGTATACCATGATACATCTGGACCAAGAAATGTATGATAATGAGATGTAATAAAATATATATATGTTTAAACAAATTTTATTTTGCTATTTTTAATTTCATTCATCAATGTCACAGCTGTATAAAATTATATTGCTTATACCCACTTTTACAAATAATAGAGGAATTAAAATAAATTTATATCACAAAGAAAGTATAGTGTTGCAAGGATGATGCTTATCATTATTAACTGCCTGATGCATAGTTAATACGTAATTACCAAGTATGTAATTATGAAATACAACTATGACATAATAAAGTATTACGTGAAAAATATGGATCTTTATTTATTTTTTATATTTAACATGTTTTTACAGTTTGGTTTTTTCTACCACATACAATAATTATAAAAAATTACATAACCTATTTTACTTTTAAGATAATATATAAAATGATGTTTAGAATACATTGTCCATCAATGTAAAAACATTGATTCAACATACAAGTCTGTACGATATATACCTTCCGGCAGTTTCAGAAGGTCTAATAATTTTTACAACTTGTCCACGTTTCAAACCAAAATAACGTGCCACTGGGTCACCAGCCTGTATACGCATTAATTGATTTTCTTTTAGTTTGTACCTAGTAAGTAGTTCCTCTTTTTCATCTGGAGTAAGTACAATGTGTTCAGGCACCAATTCATGTTCTGTGATATTGATAAGTAATTCAGATTCTAAAAATTGTTCTAATATGTATTTTGGTGCCATGTCTACCAACGATTGTTTAGCTGAGGGTGTCATTCCCTGTTGTACAACGATGATAGCCCTGTTATAAAAAGAAAAACAAATATTTAAAACTTATTCTTTTCAAGTTAAAGTATTATAATTTTTAAAATTACAATACAATTATTACAAATAAATATTTATTCATTACGATAAAGTACCTATGAATTTTTTCTTCTTGCATACGTTGACAGTAAGTTTTAATAGTTTTAATACCGATTTTTGGTTCATCTGGGAAAAATACAAAAAGCTGGTCCGTTGGATCGTCATTATGAGCGACTAAAACTATAAGATCACTTCGTGCCGGTCTTTTTTCACTTGGTTTATCCCCAAATTGTTCCTTAAACTGCTCCAAAGTTTGGTCCAATTCATCTTGAGTAACCAAATAACCTCGATCGTGACACAATTGCATTACTGTTTTCCTTATTCGCCACAATTTATACGTTTCAGCCTCGTCATCCATTCTTCCCGAAAACTAGAATTATCTCTAAACAAAAATTGTTCAGATATATCACACCTTCCTTTCGTTTCTCGTTTTCTTCAGACAATTGTAACAACGAATATGTGTTTTTTACATAGAAATAACCTCACTTTTCTAAATAGCACACTTAATTGAAAATGAATAACGCACGCATGCGTGCCAATAAACCATGAATTAAACTTTAAATATCACAATACACTTTCTATATTATTATATACTCTATAAAGATTCATTACATTTACGAAAAAACGTATATTATTTTTCGATAAATATTTAAGTAAATTCTAGTACTTACGCAATTAGAATTAATATAATCAATAAATATTAAGGTACAAATAATAGAGAGTGTAACAAAATTCTGTGCTGTAAAGTTTCCGTCTGTAACAAATCAAGAAAGACAAAACATTATAATGCCATTTTCATATATTTAAATGACATTTAATAAAGCCATTTTTCAAATAATTTGTTATAACAATGCGCGCAATAATGTATACATATACTTTATAAAAGAAGCTATTTACGTCCTTAAAACATTATTCTTTAATCAACAGCTAACCAACACAATTTTATTTCATTTTTTGAAGTGTTAAAAAATAAATACCGATAAAAAATGAAATTGTCCAGTGATCATCACGATATCACGATTTGAGAATTGAGGAAAACCTTCGTACAACACAGTTTTCTAGTTTCCTAGAATTAATTCTCTAACAGTATTTATTACTTCTCTGCTTAATTTTGGAAAACTATTTAAATGGTTAACAAAAAATTGTATTATTCATTATCGACGTGTATCGGTAGAAGGTAAAATGGAAGACGCACATGGTAACACCAAATCAGATGATGTTCTGTGCTTATACCTCATTACAGGTATCTAATTTCTCTGTGTGTGTCAAGAAAATTGATAAGAATTCGTAGCTAGTGACACCTGCTAATGATATCGTGAAATATGATCAGGTATCACAGTAACCAGTTCAAATAAAAGCAATGAAAATTCAAGCGACTTCAGTCAGCATCATTTAGTTTTTGAACTGTCCTTTACTTCTTTATTTTCCTGTATTACTATTCTTGATATAATATCAGAAAATGGATTGTTCAATAAATCAATTTTTATCATTTTTGGAGGATAAAGTGGTCTACAATTCTATAAAAAAGAGAAAATATTATATTTATATCAATTCTTGATATATTTTTTTTAAACATTAAATTTACCCCATCTACAAGTGCTTCTTCAAGTTTAAGCATGTTATATATAGTTTCTCCAGTAACTTTACCAAAGATTGTATGTTTATTCTGGAATTCTGGTGTAGGACCAAGAGTAAAGAAGAATTGGGAACCATTGTCACCTTTTCCAGCATTAGCCATAGCAATTAAACTTCGTCGACAAAACCTGTATGAAATTCGTCCTAAAACACGTATATTTAATAATTATATATTAATAAAAAAGGAATTCATTTTATTTTTAAATATAGTCTTTAAATGATTTAAATGATTCTCCATATATGCTTTTATCACCTTCCCCTGTACCTGTGGGATCATCACCTTGTGCTACGAATCCTTTGATAATTTTATGAAATATATCATCCTAATAACCTTCCATACATAATTGTATAAAATTTCTATATGCCTTTGGAGTTTCCTTGGTCCATAATTCTAACTCAATATCATAAACAATTGTTTTCATTATAACATAGCTATAACAAATATATTAGCTTTATTAACATAAAATACTTTTAAAATCAAATTTATTAAAATTTATTACTTATTATTGTAATTCAAATCAGAAATTATTTAATATATTAATGTAGAAGTTTAGAAAGTAAATATTGTATATCGGTTATATTTTTAAAAACAGATATACAATCCATTGAAATATTATTAACTAATACTTACTTTAACTGTAGTCAGCGGCTCTTGTATATAAATATTATTCGTGTTTCTAAGTCCTCTTTAATAAAAAATAATCCTTCGTCAATAATATTTCATATTAAATATTTAGTCATTTATAAATTAGTCAACCAAATGGTTCTTTTCTCGAATAATCATCAGCAGTTAAGACGTACCTTTTACCTCCTTTTAATATTGGTTTTGTTGGTTCAATCAATTCCACGTGCCACAGCCCCATTATTCCTTCTGCTGTTTTTATAGTTTCCAAGTTCCGATAGATATTTCTACACATTTGTACCTTAATGCAACATTTACACTCTATATTCAATTTATCTTCACCTTCTATAACTATTATCAATCGTTCATTCTTCATTTCTTCAATGATCCTCATATTTGCATGTCAATGTTACACAACTTCCTCTGTTGATACATATGCTGCCTCTTTCCTGTTTCTTGATTTCACATAATATGCATTTCCTCTTCTCACTGCTTTCGTTCCAATTTCTCTCTGTTCTTTGTATACCTCAACTCCATCATTCTGAAACTTAACACATTAGCGATGATCAGGGACTTTGACCACTGATATTAATATATACTCAGATCAGGAACACAACGTACCTTTCAATCTCACTGTATTCTCTATATCTTGTTG
This sequence comes from Eufriesea mexicana, assembly GCF_001483705.2. Classification (NCBI taxonomy): domain Eukaryota; kingdom Metazoa; phylum Arthropoda; class Insecta; order Hymenoptera; family Apidae; genus Eufriesea; species Eufriesea mexicana. The sequence continues at coordinate 65,083 of NW_016911671.1, read as the reverse complement.
TTACAATTGGACATCACCTAAATTAACTTTATTTCCTTTTGTCTGCCTAAACCATCTCCCTTTTCTAAATCTTTATTTAACCATCAAAGATTTCTATCTTGTATGTCATATGGTTAGTCGACCTAAAATCCAACAGATATATCATACCTTAGATATTTGTATTACTGCTTCAATCATTTCTTGCCATAAAAAACAATTCTTGGCATCTAATGACCCTTTGTTGGTAATATTCTATTACTCGATTTCTCCTACTGTACAGAATATTGTCCTTTTACAACCAGGTTCTGCTATCACTAATAAAAGGAAAAAGAATTACTTATATATTACACTATTTAATTACAACTGAAGGTTATGTTAATAGAAAGACTTACATTCTTTTGTGTGATGCTGGCATATCTCTATGGACATAACAATGCTTTCCACGGCTTTTCGCAATTTTTTTCTCATTTCCATGCACTCTCTTGTTCACTTAGAGAAAGATTAATAAATTGCTAAATTCCTTATGAACTTTTATAACTGCTTCGTAAAGGCGTACTTTTGCAGGTTTGTCGTCTGCCAGGTAAAGGAATGAATGTTGAATGTCTAATTAAAATTACTGTTTGGCCTGAACTTATTAAAGAACGTAGAAAACTTTATGGGGTTCCTAAGTGAATATAAAGAAGGTAAGAGAATGTGTATTAGTTATTTATGCCGTTTTATTGTTTTAATTATTTCGTCCATCGTCGTTCAAGTTCATTGTCCAAAAATCAAAGTTGCTTGGATTTTCTATTCTTGTCTATCTCATCTATCTCATTGTAGGTATTAGAGTCGTATCAACGGATTCCATTACACGCATATAGATTTTATTTTTTAAATGACAGAATGTCCTCAGGTTTCCCTTTTTATTTATATATCGTTATGTCAAAAATGATAAACAATAAATTTGATGTAAGGATACTGAACACGGATATATTTCTTTTTCATGCTTAATTTATTTTTCTTACAATGAAATTTTTGTTTTCATTTTGAACAACGCTGCGTACAATTTCTATATAATTTTTTGAACATACAATTATATTTATTATTATATTAAATATATAATTATAACAAATATTTGTTGTTGCAATTATTATTATAACAACAAATATTTGTTGTTATAATTATTATAATTATTACAATATATTCGGAATATAAACTGTTACTACTGACAGGTGTTACATTTACGTCTCTGACGTTCTAATCCAGCAATAGTCCCTCTTCATTCGCGATCTTCTGCATAAATCCTACTGTTCCCGTAATATCGGCTCTCCTTATCGGGCGATAAGGAGCAATCGCAGGGAGAAAAACGAAGTGGCTGATCGGGAAATTCGAGCGGAAAGCGCGCGTCCTGTTCTCATCCCCCGCATCTCATCATTCCCCGCAGCGCAGCGATTGCTCGTTCCTTTCAAAATAAACGCGAATGATGCAAATAGCGTTGGCCCCTGCATTACCGTTCATCCATAGGAAAAACTGCCCCGTGATCGCGTCAATGCGCTCCCCAATTTACAATTAATCAATCTGCGGCGGCTAAACAACCCCCGGCGCGTGACTTCAAAGACTGCTGACACCGTGCGCGATAAATCATCTAGCCGGTTGCACGAGTCCGAATCTGAACGTTTTACGATCCAACAGATGCGGAAATATCGCGGCAGCATAATAACAGGCACCACGTTTATTTGCTGGCCGTGGAATAAACACACCGTCACAGATCCGCTATCGTTTTCACCGTTGCCCGGCTTAATTGTCGGCATTACATTTATTCCGGGGAAAATATTTCCCCGGTTTGGCATCGGTCCGTCGCCATTCCGGGATATATCTGCCCGCCCCGTTATACGTTTTCGTCGCGCGGATCTGCATGGCCATTAACCACCACCAGCAACCCCCGCTCTATGCTCATCTAAATGCCGTCAGTTACTCGCTCGTTTAACGATACTTACATTAACCGAAGCGTGTTTATAACGTAGGACAGGATTGTCGTGTCGTTTTTGGTATACGCCACGTGCTCGTGATTAATTAAACCTGTCTCCATTCAAATTACAAAGCAGAAGACTCGTCTTCCTCTCGCCTTCCTTCGTTTCGTCTTCGTTTCATCTTCATTTTGCCTTTGTTTCGTCTTCGTTTCACCTTCATTTTGGTTTTGCTTCATTTTCGTTTCACCTTCATTTTGCCTTTAGTTCGCCTTCATTTTTCCTTCATTTCGCCTTCGCTTTGTTGTCGTTTTGCCTTTATTTTGCATTCGCTTCGCCTACGTTTAGTCTTCGTTTCGTCTCCGTGCCTCCTTCATTTCGCCTTCATTTATCCTTCATTTCGCCTTCGCTTTGTTTTCGTTTTGCCTTTATTTTGCATTCGTTTCGCCTACGTTTTGTCTTCGTTTCGTCTTCGTTTCGTCTCCGTTTCATCTCCGTGCCTCCTTCATTTCGCCTTCATTTCGCCTTCATTTCGCCTTCGTTTCATCTTCGTTTCATCTTCGTTTTGCCTTCATTTTCCCATCTCCTCGGCTTCGTTTCGTCTTCGTTTCGCCTCCGCCCCGCCTGCATTTTCGACGCCCGACATCCCGATGATCGATGGCCGGTTTAGTCGAGGGTTGTTTCAAGAATCGTACATTAGGTTACTCCGGCTCCTCGATAGTTTGTCTTAAAAAGTTTTAAACGAGTGTTGCGCTCTTAACGATGATAAAATTCTGCTCGATGCGCGGCAAGTTCTCACCGGCTCATAAATCATCCCTCAAATTGTCCAGGCTGATTCATTCGCAGTTCATGCGCGTTCATCGTCTCTAGGTCTTGAGGGAAATCGGCATTGCAATGGCGGAGAAATTGTGCAACAATATGGTACGACACTTCATTCGCGAGATATATAAGAACCGAATTACAGGATCGGCGAAATTTAAAGGCGAATTTTGACATTTAATTTTTATATAGCCTTCACATATGACGTACCATGTTGTATGAAATGTTGCAGATTTAATAAGCACCATGATGCCCATTTGAATATTAAAATTCGCGCGGATTCTGTAGCATCGATCGTGATCCCCGATCGAAGCTTCGTTCCATAAATGAAAAAGGAAATAAACGTTTCCTCTGAAAGCATCGTGGGTAGATTAAAATGTACAATCTGGAATAAAAATTTCAGTCGGCAGTTAATGGGCTAAAGACACTTTTTCCAAAAGTTGGCGGAAAAGTCCGCGAGATATAGACCGAAACGGAGTGCAAATTCACCGAGTGGATAAAATAAGGCCAGAGTGTGTAAACTGGAAGTCATGGTTTTAAACGCGCGTTGAAGAGAACCATGTAATACACGGGGATGGAAAAACTCGCGTTTTAATAGAGGAATAAATTTTCGTTCCAATATTCTCGCAGACGAAGCTCAGTGGCCTCTAATTCGCGTATATTTAAATATACTCTTGCACGCGTGTCGACGTATTCGTATTTTAATTCGTGACAATTTTAATTTTGACAATAGCAAGAATCCTTTTTCAGATAATTTCCCAGCTTCAGCGCCGCGAATGGAAGAAGGGATACGAAAATACGGAAATTAATTCGCAAATATTTTAATTCTAACGATATCCGGCATTAAACTCCCGCGTTTAACAAAAGCTGCGAGCTTCGAAACAGCGAATGAAAAAGAGAAACACGAAAATTACTTCGAGGAGCACAGCTGAATCGGGATGTTTCGTGTCTGACTACTGACGAGGCTTGTCTACTGGTTTAGCTCGAAAATCGTTTATCCAGTTCGTAATTCCGCTTCGTTTCAATTTTTGCCACAGCTTTGATGCGGTTCACGTAAAAATTGTTTCGCGTTTCTGTTTGTTATCAATTTGTTTCCGCGTTTAATTATCGATTGTTAATTGTAATTAAATTCGGCGACCGGTCGGAAGTGGGTGGACGCGTTGACGTAGCAGCTAGGATGAAATGATTGAAAAGCAACGACGGATTAATCGGGGAGTTCGAGAAACGACTGCGATTGAACAAATTTATGCCGAAATAATTCGCAATATTTCCATCCCGTCGATACAGCGCGCTTTCGTTCCTTTGCGAATATTCGTTCGCGAAATATTTCGCTGTCACGGATCGCCTCGTCGATTATACGCGTATAATAGGGTTATATCAGGTGTAACGCGATATTTGAATACACTGGGAAAATAGTAGGAGGAGCTGGAAAGTTCGCACGCTAAATATCGCAACAGATATCGAAGGTAAACTGCGGCGTGATAGAATGCATCAATTAGCACGATTAATTATTCGCAGTTGCAAAGTTGCAGACACCGGTATAGCAGGAATTAGCAAGAGTGAATGGTAATTCAATCCCTAAATTATAACTAAGCAGAGTTAATTTGATTACATTTGTTGCTCGGTGGGTAATTAGTTCCTGTTTGATGTATTAGCCAGGCAAACAGCATACTCGTAAATAAATAAGGAGGAAACGTTTAACGGTATATTAATCCGGACTCATAGAGTCGCAACGACTTCGCGGATCCATTTATTACTGGCCAATAATTGTTTCAGCCTCAGCTGATTTATTACAAAATTATTCCGCAGCCGCGTATGAAATTTCAGCGAATTTTTCAACGAATTCGTAAGCCCCTCGCAGTCCCGGAATATTTCACGATTTTCGACTCTGCCGGAAATATAACCGGTCGGCACGAAGCGAACTTCGTACTTACATTCTTCGAGGAGAAGTAGCACGGGCTCGTTAGAAGTTTTAATAGTTTTACTTCACAGAATTCAGCTTCGTAAATTTGGTAAAAGGGCGAAGCGGTAAGCTTTGGCTACACCTTTCTATGTTATCCTTTTGAACGCGTGAGAATTATTTCGCGAAATAATTTCAGGAAATTAAAAATCGTCATGTGAGTTTTGAACGTGGTATACCTTTCCACGTTGTCCTTTTTAATGGGTGAAAATTATTTCGCGAAATATCCTTCGTGAGACGTTGACTTACCACCTGACGCATTTTCGACTTCAATTTGATCTTTTCAGTAGAATCGTCGATCTTCCAAGGATTACGAGTATAGGTAGACATTTGGTGAAATTAAAAATCGTGATCTCAGATTCGAATTTCGTGTCTTGGGGTGGTAATAAGCTATTCGGGGGCCAGGTGCGAATTACGCGTTCGAGGAACCCCGTCCCCCATTTACCTGCTGAAAATTAATCGAACTATGCACAACTACATCGGTTTTCAATTAATTTTCCCGTGCTATCGGCGTCGATTGCTACAAAGGCGACAGCTAGGGCAGGGTGCATGCATTTGACAGGATGTCGGCTAATCGCTTTCCTCAAATCTCGCCTTTAGTCTACCGTGCCACTCACCTGTCTCTTCTGCGATACTGCGTGTTTCACGCGTGTATAAGCTTTCATCCCCTTCTCCCGGACAAGGGGTAAGCAGTCAAAACGTTCAGGGTAATAGGAATCCTAGTTAGACTCCCTGATTTTCCATCAACACGCTGTAGCTGCGTTTCCAGGCAGACCTTGGCTGTCGGATCTTCCACGCGTTCGTTTTAAGCTTCCCAAGCTATCTCGTGTTCGATTTATCCAGTTGAAATTCGTTAAAGATTTCCTCTTAACAAACAACAATTACGCCGAGAGTCTGCGGTCTTCATAAATTTACATATTCCATGTCCGATCTATGAAACCTAGCATCGATTCTCTCTCTCCTTTTTCGTAGCGGGTACCTCCGCTTCTACCCTAGTAGAAAAATTCTAAATTGGTAACTGCTAGTTTCTTTCGACAAAACTCGTTGTATAGAGGATTTAGAGTCTCGATATTTCCGATCTATCCAAAATTCTTCCATAAATTCCACGTCGTAACATTCCTTTGGAATATTCCCCGTGACAAAGGTTTCCAATCTCCAAATTTCTCTCCTTATTTCTATTTCCTTTTCTCATCGAGTCTTCCTTCGTTCCTTCTTCGATTACCTCGTCGTTTCTTCGGAATATGTCCGAAGATTCGTCGTAGGTATGAAACGGAGGAAGCCAAGGAAAGACGCAAGTGGCAAAGGTGCAAGCCGGAAATCGGAGCACCAGGGGCGTTCGAGGGGTTGCGGAGGTGAAGGAGCCGATTGTCCTGTCGGTAACAATTGATTAAACATGCTCCCAGTTCCAGTGAGTTCACCCCCGCCGATCGAATTTCCTATTCGACACCGAATTGAAAATAGCCCTCGTGGTGACGTTCGCCTCTGGCACGCTGGTACAATCGTGTCTCAGTGGATCTGGTTAGCCGGAATCGGATGGTCCGGATAGTCCGATCGGTGCTGGAATTCGGACGGTGCGGGGTAGGCCAAAACGCACAGTCGAAATTCAATACCCTTAATGGAAGGGTCAGGTATCGTCGAGGGCGTTTCCGGTGTACGAAGTATTCGCGGAAAGTATTTCGGCGTAGATCGAATTAATTAAACTAATGAAGAGGCGTCTACGATCTGCGATTTACAAATAGGATAGAGACGAAACTCGATTCCCGGATTTCCTGATTACACTGTCCAGCAAATTTGAGTTTACTCTAATCTGCAACACCTGTTAGGTGTTCCTCGTAGAGTTTACTTTCCTGGACCGCGAAACAAAAGAGCGAGTTCCTCTAAAAAGACATGCTTTTGGCTAAAACGAAATAGTACGTAGAAAGTTAGAACGTTAGGGGGTTCATTGCTGTCTTGCAAGTTAGGCGAGAGTATGTCGAGTTTATTAATGTCCAGGATTATAATTATTCGTGTTTCTGAATGACTATGATTTATACTCTCTACGCATGTTCTTGCAGTTTTATAAAATGGTCTTTATTTGACACAAATTAGGCGAGAGTATGTCAAGTTTATTAATGTCCAGGATTATAATTATTCGTGCTTCTGAATGACTATAATTTACACTTTCTATTTATATTTTTGCAGTTTCACAAAATGGTCTTTATCTGACAAAAATTTGCTACACAGTAACGTATTCTATAGGTTCTTTAGAAAAAGAAACCGTGGGATGATTATGATTCGTTTTCAAGATAGTAAATTTTGCAAGAATCACCTAATCGCGTCTGTGGTTTGATAATCTTTTTCGACTACCCCGTCAACACCTGGACGTCACGAAATACAAACGCGAAACGATCCGCTGAAATTGATATGTGGAATATTTTTCAAATATTTTTCAAATATTTTTCAAATATTTTTCAAATATTTTTTTTTCATGTACAAATAGGATGGTTTAAAATTTCCGGTTATAAATGGGCAAATATTGATAACGTAAAATAATACTTTCGATTATAATGTTCCCCCTTTCAACGATCGTAACATATATAATTTTATTCGCAATTCGGTGTATTAATAACGATGCGCAAATCGTATTTATTGTTAATCGGTAGATAAAAATCACATAATATAATTTATTGTGGCTATAAATCTGATTTTTCTGTCCAATATTTTGAAATATTTTATTCTTTTATTCTGATAGTTCCTTGAGCAACCTCCTGTCAAGTTTGTTAGGATGCTGTCATCATGGCTTCCTGCTTAATAGATGAAAACGAGAGATCCTTTCATACTGTATTATTCGTTACAAACCATGACTCGTTTGTAATTATGCCTGACGTTGATGATGCACATCGTTGTAGAGTTTCGACGTTGAAGATGAACACTAAGCCCCAAAGTCATACGTCCATATTCTGGTATGCATTTTGGGTGGTTACTTTCAAGCTAAGTTCGTAACGATACCGATGTCCCTCGAATCTTAAAATCCTTGACTTGGTTCTCGTTATTTAACATAAATGGGAATAAATTACGCGTTTTTACCGCCGTAGAGCAGCGGTACTCTCGAGGACCGGTGAGAGAACGTGGTTTATCTCCTTCCAACTGACAGTCTGCTTCCTTACGCTTTGCCTAATTATTTCGCACGAGGAGAGAACGTTTCGTTCTAGCGCATTCTCGTAAGCAGTGTGCATCATGGATAGAGGAACGCATTACGCGTCTGAGCTCCTTAAGTTTGCAACGAGCACGTCATAAGCCGAGTAAAACGGGATTTTCGAGCGGAACCTGTCGGCTCGGAACGGTTTTAATTCTGTTTCAGGATGTCTAATGAGTACGTTCTTAAAGAACCATTGGATTATTCCAACCGCACGAGAGATCCGATCCCCCATTCGAACGCGACAGGTGGACCCTCCCTTTTTTTACTCTCCTATTCCTGTCCGCGCAGCGAAGGGATAAGTCAGGTTTGGCATTCGCGACGCTTTCATTGTTAAGAGCACCCATTAACCCGATAATTTCCCTTGCAAAGCCGGGGAAATCTTGCAGCGGAATGAAAAACGCGCGGGGAAACCGAGCGGACAAAAATTTTAATTAAATTTCGAGGAAAACGCAGTTGCGAAAATTTCTCGTCCCCGTGGCCTGCCCGGAATTTCATTATACCTACTCTGTCTCCGAATTTATATCGTCGTGTTATGAAAAACAATTCCTGTGCTAGTGCGGGATTTTCGGATGGGCGAGTACTCACTGTTTCACGTTTTAATAGCGAAACCAAAAATCCTAGCTTTCCTTCGTCTGTTAGTCTCCCTCTCGAACTCTCGAACTTCGACGTAAACCAATCAGAAGTTGGGCTGAGACGTTACGTTCCTTTAGAAATAGCTGGGTCGCTTCGGCTGCAGTTTCCATCATTCCGATGGAACGATCAATTTTATCTGGAAGGAATTCGTGACATTTTAGAAGATTGCATTACGTTATGGAGTCGTACACGTTGAAGGTATACCCCTTTCCCACTTGCGCAAGTTTATTTTACAACGGGGACTACGAGTTGTTTAGACGGTGTGCGAATCGCGTTAGGGTATCCGACAAATGCTTCTTCTCCAAGGTTCTTCCAAATCGACCTTCTCTCGAAGTTGCACGAAATTTAACTTCTTCTTGGGTCGCTGGAGAAGCTACCCTTCGTTAGTTTCCTCTCTCGCCAGTTTCAGGAAGTGTCTCGCGAGTCTAAGATGGACACGAAAAACAAGCAGCCGAACGAATTTCCCTGGTTCTGGTCAACAATTTCGCATAGAAATCGTGTTCCCTAGATCTACATTCTCCTACATTTTACTTTAATCAGTTACCTCAACTATTTGTACATTTATAATAAATAAACGATTAATTTTAATTGTAATAACTCCTCCGCAAAACTGCCCTAAGACTGCTGCCCCACAGGCATCCACGCACTCTCATGCCTCATAAAACCACTACCTACGTTTCTCATCCAAATCTAAGAAATAAATACACGTTTGTTCCCTCCACGCAGTCCCGAACTTCGCACGTCGATTACGGACTCCGTACTTCGTCCAGCTTCTAATGCAGATCTTCCACGCTTTCCCCGATCTTTCATCCATGAGATTCCAACTCATCGTGGTCCAAGAAAACGCGACAGAAACGAGATTTAGCCATCGAGAGGGTGCACCGCATTCGTTGGAACCGGGATTAATCTTTTATAATATATTTCAAAACGCTTCTATATACAATACGAATTCTTTCAACGAGACTACGTCAGAAAATACAACTATAAATCGTCGGAGAAGAATAAGAACTGCCTTTGTACAGTTTTGCTTATATATTCTTACTTTTTGGAGGGGTGAAGATTGACCATTGACCCTTAGTCAAGGTAGGAATGAGTAAGATGGTTTGAACTCTGACGTTGGCCTGCCTTTATCACCTAGCTCCTTTCAGTGACTAAGAGTCGACGAACCGTTGGTCATCCAACACACTCTAGCGATCTTCATCCGCAGAAAAACGACCGTCAGACCAGCTTAATATTTCATCGTGTTAGCTAACATTCGCGGATTACTCATGGGGCCTCTCATGGCGGTGGCAGAACGCCGGGCCTCGCCTCGAGAGTGGCAATCGTCGATAAAACGGAATTACCGACGTTAATAATCGAGGCGAGCTCTCACGTTTACTCGCGGGACATCCCCGGTGTCCAGCCACGCGTGCACGTGAATTATACACGTAGCTGCCACTTCGACCCCTCTCGCTGACAATTCCGGTTTGTCCATTTGATTGCGGGTCGGAAGAAGAAGTTTGCCCGTGATTAAACAGCTGTTGTTCTTCCGAATTGTCTGTCACCGTTCCATCACGAGCTTAAAGGCGATGTCGCCAACGATTCTGGCAACCTCGATGAAGACACACCGGAGATACGGGCTAGAAATTACTAGGAATCTATGCTAGGGATCGCGTGCAATATATACCGTTGCTCTGCATGGTCCTTTCGTAGTGATACGATACGTACGTGGAAACGTTGTTTACCGGGATGTTTTGGGAAAGTGCGCAACGTTGATTATTTGGGCAAACAGACAGCGCGGTTTAATGTATCTAGAGAGGTACATTATGCAAACCGATGTCATCAAGAACCACTACGTTGCCTGATGCCACGTTTCATTCGACGAATATGTTGTACCGTTTGCTTCTAATTGCTGTTGAGGCAAAGAGTATCGAAGCATAGTAACGCGCGAGGAAGTTTTAATAGCGTGGTATTGAGAGATGAAGAATCCTAAGAAGGGAAATAGTGTCAAGAGGAATAGCAGAGGGAATGAACGAGTGATCTTAGGAGAGTGCAAGTCCTTCGGGTCACCGATTTAGTTGAAAATTTGCAGGTTTGTAAATATCGTCCTGCAGTTTCAGAACATATATCATTATAACTGTAATCACTCATTAATTTTTGAGATATTTGCGATTAAAGTTTATTACTGACTTAATCATATATTTACTTCCAACATATTTGTAGTTAAATTGTAGCGTAACGGCGACGATTGAGAATTCCAATACTGGAGAAGCGGGGTTCGATTCCCGTATGATACTTTCTTCATAGTTTTTTCAATATATTTTTTACTTTGTATTCATTTTTCGCCTATAAAAACATAGAAAGTAAATAATTGTAACTAAAATTTCTTAATAAAAAAATTTATTTTTTACGCTTTCTTATGCTAGTATATATTTATTACAAAATAATAAGAATATTATGCAAGAAAAATACTTTTCTATAGCAATCTTATTTAATACAGGAAATACAAAACTTACCGCTCGTGTAAGTATTAATTATTAAATTAAACATTCTGTAAGAATGTTGCCTATAATTCCAACTTTGTTGTGCAGCTATAAATGTTCATGAATTAATTACAAAAACTTGGAAATTTATTAATTTTCTATTGTCGAATTGATTACTAGTATCTAGTACGAATACAAATTTTACCGCCTGCGATCAACGCCATCTATGATTTGGGCTCAAAAACCAAGAAAGTAATAGGAATATAGAGTAGGCATGGAGGTCGTCTAAGAGCTGGTCACGTGGCAGACAAGGACAGAGAGGGGATAGAAAAGGATAGAAGGGTTCCGGCAGTGCAAAAAAATTAATTACTCAATTTCTGTAGATAATTTATGAACTTTTATAATTTTAATACAAAGCTGGAACTTCAGGCTACATTCTTATATAATCTTCGTCAACAATTTAACTCTAAATTGTTAGTTATTAATTTTCGTTTGACGGCGTCTTTGATTTCGTAACGGCAACCATCACGATCTTCCGTGAAAATATTTAATACTAAACGAAACTAGAAACAAAATGTGATCAATAGTTATATGAGAAGATTCGCAAAAACATTGTCCTTATAATGAGTGCATAAAGTTTCGTAAATTAATTACGTGAAGGATAGTAATTAATGAAAAGCCAATGGGGTCTTCGACAATTTTCGACAATAATTCAAACACTTCGTAGAATAATTATTAATAATTAATTAATCAGAGACAAATCTATGTCGAAAAATATATGTGAAAGTTTTTGGAGGATGTGCCTTTACGATGCAATTATAAAAGTTCATAAATTAATCATAGATATTGAATAATTAGTGAATTTTCCACTGCCGATTTGATTTATTAAAATATATTCGGAGCACATAACCAGAGTTAGTAAATTGACATCAGAGCCATCTGTGATTTTAGACTCCAAGCTCGAGTTCCGCAACAAGAACATAGATGACTCTGATGTCAGTTTACTAACTTTGGTTATATCCTCCTAATATATTTTAATATATTTTAATAAATCAAATTGTAAAGTTTTATACATTTTTTTATAAATTGAGCCCAAACAGCGGCTTTAATTAGACAGTCAGCATTCATTTCTTTATCCGACAGACGACAAACATTCAAAGGTACGCCTTTACCACGCAATTATAAAATTTCATAAATTAATCTCTGAAATTGAGTGATTTGTTAATTTTTACCCAAGTGAACAGGAGAATGCATAGGAAATGAGAAAAAAATGCAAACAAACGCCGGAAGCATTGTTGTGTCCATGCAGGTGTGCCTGCATCACGAAAAGAATGTAAGTATTTATAAGTATCAACATAACCTTCAGTTGTAATTTAATAGTGTAAGTTATGAGCAATTGTTTTTCCACCTTCCATTAGTGATAGCAGAGCTTGGTTGCGAAAAGAAAATATTCTGTTGAAATAAACAGGCACATGCAACAGTAGAAAAATATTTGACTCATGGAATATCACCAGCGTAGAGCCATTAGATTTAGCAGAATTGTGTTTTATAGGGAGAAAAAATTGAAGCAGCAATACAAATATGTAAGTTATGATATGTCTATTGGATTCTAGGTTGGCTAACTATATGAAATACAAGATAGAAATCTTTGATGGTCAAATAAAGATTCATAAAATGGAAATGGCTTAGACAGACAAAGGAATGAAATTAATTTAGGTGATGGCCTGTTATAACCACATGATATAGAGAATACAGTGAGATTGAAAGGTATATTGTATTCCTGATCTAAATAAATATTAATATCAGTGGTCAGAGTCAATGATCATCGCCATTGTCTTAAATTTCAGAATGATGGAGATCAGGTATATGAAGAAAGGAGAGAAGTTTGAATGAAGGCATTGAGAAGAGAAAATGCATATGTCGAACCAAGAAACAGGAAAGGGACAGCATATGTAGCAATAGAGAAGTATGTGTGACATTGAGTTGTGTTTCATGGACATGCAAATATAAGGATCACTGGAGGAGAATGGACACTTGATAATAGTCTTAAAAGTTATAGATAATTTGAGTGTAAATGTTGCATTCAGGTACAAATGTATAGAAATATCTATAGAAACTTGGAAGCTATAAAAGCAGCAGGAATAATGGGGCTGTGGCACATGGAATTGATTGAACCAACAAAACCAATACTAAAAGGAGGTAAAAGGTACGTCTTACCTGCTGTTGATTATTTGAGGAAAGAACCATTTGGTCAAGTAATTTGTAAATGCCTAAAGATTTAATATGAAATATTATTAACAAAGGGTTTTTTTTATTATAGACTTGCAAACATGAGTAATATACATATGCAAGAGCAAGGGTAAAGTAATAAGTATTAGTTAATTTCATACAAGAATTTCATGCAAGATTACAGATTTTCAGAATAAACATACAATCTTTGGTAAAGTTACTGGAGAAGCTATATATTATATGCTTAAACTTGAACAAGCACTTGCAGATGAGGTAAGTTGAATGTTTACAAGAAAATATATCAAGAATTGATATAAATATAATATTTTCTCTTTTTTTGTAGAATGAAGAAATAAAGGACAGTTCGAAAACTAAAACAGCAACAGTAAAGTAAAAATCATATATGTTTGCAAAATTTTGCCCTAACAGTATTATTTTTTGCAACGAAAAATTTTGTTACTCAGATTTGCAAATGAAAAGAGGAAGGAAGACTGCAATAGCGATTGGGAAAGTGAAGACGACGTAAAAACTCAAGAAGAATTAGAAGTTATAAAGAAGGAGAAAGAGTTAGTTTATTGTTTACATTATATCTATGTTATAGACAGTAAGAAGTTTTATTGACTGTCTTATATTTATATTTTTAGAGGAATGAAGGGAAGGATAAAAAATAAATTGAGAAATGCAAGAAAGGAACTGAAGAAAGTAGAAAATTATAAAATAGATGATGTTGAAGATGATAAAGATATAAAGGAAAATGAATAGGGAATAAATAACTCCTTATCATATTTAGCACGACAGAAAGCCGAAGAGATGTTTCGTTATAATGATTATTATTACTTCATATGTATTACGACGCATTTTTTTCTCGCAACGGTCCGTGATACGAACATCTACTCAGATTCCAATATTTATATGCCATTGTTTATTATGTCGTTAACAATTAACGTGTATATGTGAAACTTTCAAAGTGAATAGAAAATACCTCAGCATATAACCGTCGTAGTTTCATTTTCTTTTTACCAAGAACAAAATCACTCATCTTCATCTGTGACTTCATGTTCGTCTATGATTAATTCATTAACCATTAAAATTGCATCGTAAAGGCACAGCCTTAGCGAGCTTTCTAATATAATTCGGGATACGAATTCGTTGTTGTTTAAATCATTATTAGCGATTATTGCAGAGAGTGTTTGAACCATTGCCGAAGATACTAGTGGTTTCTCTTTCCATTAGTTTAATGGAATAATTAATAATTCCAGTTCATGAATTTATTATAGAAATTTGGAACTTTTGGCAACAGAAATGTATTTATAATTGCTTTATTGATATTATTAAATATAAGAGACATCGTTTGATATTATAAATCGATGCTTTATCACGTAGCTATTTCAAAGATGCAACATTTTCCCGCTACAAAAATACCTAGCGTATCCGGCTGCAGCAAACTTCCAGTTGGCATCGAGCGGGCATACCGATAACATGCTGGAATATTCACACGAGACAAAGTGAAATAATAAATCTCAAACTGTTTCGTGAAGTAGTGATATCGCTGATTGACTTTTAATTACTTTACGAAGAATGAACATTTCTTTAGTGTTGATGTACTACATGTGAAAAAAGGGATGTTGCATAGTGTAAATCGCATACATACGGAAAATAAAGTGGTGTGAGTGCGGGATCCTATAATGTTACCACATTGTCCGTTACAATCTGCTGTAGAAGATTCTAGATTTCGACTGCCCATTCGAATATTTGATCAACATTACTGAGTAGGCAGCTATTTAATAGTTTTTTCAATTTTTCTACGATCTTGACGTTCAATTGCAACATAGTTATGTATTATCGCTATTACAATCTAAATTTTGATTGTACATTAAGATATTTTATTACTTCTGCATAGAATAGATTGTTCTCCAACCAGTGAGGCAATTATTTCACGATTGAAGGTGCATATATGAAACAAAGTAACGGAAAATCAAGTGCCTGTGAAATTGTTCTACACACTATACTTTTTTCGCCTATATTTCTGAAATTAGGCTTCTCGGTTAGGATTTTTAGCTATAACAGCGTAGAGTGAACTTTTCCATAACGGGATTGAATATTTTTTTTCGGTTTCGTGGGTGCTTTTTCAAGAAATAGTGCCGAATGTGTTCAGTGGCTGTCAGATCGTGCGACGCAATTTACTTTTTTGACTTCTATCTTTTGAATTAGGTTTCTTGAATCGGATTTTTCCACTGATTCGCGTAGAGTGATTTTTTCCTTAACGGGATTGGATATTTTTTTTCGGTTTCGAGTGTGCGTTTTTCTAAAATAGTGCAGAAAGTGTCAGTGGCTGTCAGATCGTACGACGCAATTTACTTTCTTGGCTTCTATCTTCTGAATTAGGCTATTTGAATCGGATTTTTCCACTGATTCGTGTAGAGTGATTCTTTTCATAATGGGATTGGATATTTTTTTCCGGTTTCGTGTGTGCGTTTTCCTGTAATAGTGCCGAATGTGTTAGTGGCTGTCAGATCGAACGACGCAATTTACATTTTTGGCTTCTATCTTTTGAATTAGGCTTTTTGAATCGGATTTTTCCACTGATTCGCGTAGAGTGATTTTTTTCATAACGGGATTGGATATTTTTTTTCGGTTTCGTGTGTGCGTTTTCCTGCAATAGTGCCGAATGTGTTAGTGGCTGTCAGATCGAACGACGCAATTTACATTTTTGGCTTCTATCTTTTGAATTAGGCTTTTTGAATCGGATTTTTCCACTGATTCGCGTAGAGTGATTTTTTTCATAATGGGATTGGATATTTTTTTTCGGTTTCGTGTGTGCGTTTTCCTGCAATAGTGCCGAATGTGTTAGTGGCTGTCAGATCGAACGACGCAATTTACATTTTTGGCTTCTATCTTTTGAATTAGGCTTTTTGAATCGGATTTTTCCACTGATTCGCGTAGAGTGATTTTTTTCATAATGGGATTGGATATTTTTTTTCGGTTCCGTGTGTGTGTTTTTCTAAAATAGTGCAGAAAGTGTCAGTGGCTGTGAGATCGTACGACGCAATTTACTTGTTTGGCTTCTATCTTCTGAATTAGGCTTTTTGAATCGGATTTTTCCACTAATTCGCGTAGAGTGATTTTTTCCTTTACGGGATTGGATATTTTTTTTCGGTTTCGATCTTCCATTTTCGTAAAATAGTACCGAATGTGTCAGTGGCCGTGAAATCGTACTGCGCAATAGACTTTTTTTGCTTCTATTTCCGAAATTAGACTTTTTGATAAGGTTTGTTCTATATATTAGTGTAGAGTGGAATTTTCTCTAACGGGATTGGATATTTTTTTTCTGTTTCGAGAGTGCGTTTTTGAACAATATTGCCGAATGTGTCAGAGGCTGTGAAATCGTGCTGCGTAATAGAGCTTTTTCTTTTCTATTTCCGAAAGTGGGCTTCTTGATTAGGTTTATGCTATATATCAGCGTAGAGTGGAATTATTTTTAACGGGATGGGATATTTTTTTTCATGTTCAAGTGTGCGTTTTCGAAAAATAGTGCCGAATGTGTCAGTAGTCGTGAAATCGTACCGCGTAATAGACATTTTTGGCTTCTATCTTCAAAATTGCTCTTTTTGATTAGGTTTGTTCTATACATCAGTATAGAGTGGAGTTTTCTGTAACCGAATTGAATACTCCTTTTCAGTTTGTTTTAGGTTACGTTCCTGTGGTCACGGTTTAATTGCTATGGCCAATGCTGGAGAAGATGACAATGGTTCCCAATTCTTCTTTACTCTTGGTTCTCAATTAGATTTGCAGAATAAACATTCAATTTTTGGTTATGTTACTGGAGAAACTATATATGACATGCTTGAACTTGAAGAAGCACTTGTAGATGAGGTAAATTTAATGTTTACGAAAAAATATATCAAGAATTAATATAAATATAATATTTTCTCTTTTTTTGTAGAATGATGGGCCACTTTATCCTCCAAAAATAAGAAAAACTGAATTATTAAACAATCTATTTTCTAATATTATACCATGAATAATTGTACAGGAAAGTGAAGAAGTTAAGGACAGATCAAAAACTAAACCAGCAGGAGTAAAGTAAACATCATATCTGTTTGTAGCATTTAGCCGTGATAGTATTGGTCTTTACAATGAAAAATTTTGTTACAGAAATTTCAATCTTTTATCATTTGGTGAAGAAGCAGAGGAAATTGAAGAATAATCTGCGATATTAAATAAAAAATCTAGTGGTAAGAGCAAATCAGCTCATGATCATTTATCTGATCCAAAATTAAGCTCATAACCAGCTGGACCTCCAAATTAAAAATGGAAAGAAGACCATATTGGCGATTGGGAATTATTGGAGAATAGTTGGAAAATTAACAAATTATGCAATTTATGCTATTAATTTATGAACTTTTATAGCTGTATCGCATTGCTGGCTCCTTGCGCAACATTCTTATGCAATTTTTTTGTATAATTTAACGCTAATTAGTTTGTTATTTTTATTATTTACTTATCGATGTACGTGATTTGATAACAATGATCGGCGCGATGGTCCGACAAAATAATTAATTATGAACAAAATTATAAGTAAAATAAGAACAAAAATGATATGAGAATGTTTCCAAGGATATTATTTTTATAATGTGTGCATGTAATTTATACATTAATTGCATAGAAAATTGTAAGTAGTGAAAAACCAATAGTATTATCGGCATTAGTTCAAACACTCCGAGTAATAATTACACGTAACTATAGTATTACACGTAAATTATAATACTTATCGTTAGTAACAAATTATTAATGTTAATAACAAATTGTTCACAACGTAAATTTATAATAAAAGTGAAAAAATTAAGGAATTACTGGTTATTACTTGAACTTGGAACGAGTTTGCGTAAAAATATAACTATAATTTGCAAAAAGTTTATAAATAATTACACTGATTGTTAATAACAAATTAATATTGTTATTAACAAATTGCTTGCATCGTATATTTATAACAGTAATGAAAAAATTAATAAATTATTGGCTATTATAGCGGAAAAACAGTAATTAATGAAAATTTCTGTCAATGTCAGAGAGGGGTTGGAGGCTAAATAAAGGGCGACGAGACGAAGCATAACTCAGTTTTCGGTTTGACTTCGGAAGTGTAACATGTAAATTTTCGTTGTGCGCGAGGGGTGGGGATTCGAAGTGAGGTTGGAGCTAGCCACCCCGTCCTCACCCCACCTCATTAAATAATTTACTAATAATTTTTCTTTTATTTTCAGATATTAATTATTTTTTCCATTCAGCTTTTACTTATTTTTTCTTTTTTCAGGTTTTAATTATTTTTTCACTTTCCAGCTTTTATTTTCTATTTCTATTTATTTTCATTCGAATATTTCGTATAATATTCGAATGTTTCGTCGTTGGTTTCTTTATGTCTCATCGTTGGGTTGTTTGTATCTCACTTTTGGGTTGTTCATTTCTCATTTTTGGGTTGTTAATCATTTTCATTTTCAGGTCTAATCTATTTTTCTTTCAGGTTTTAATTATCTTTTTTCTTTTCACATTTTAATTATTCTTCTTTTTCCACATTTTATTTTCTTGTTACTGTTCATCTGCATTCGAACATTCGAATATTTCTTATAATATTCGAATGTTTCGTCGTTGGTTTATTTCTGTCTCATAGATGGGTTGCTCCTTCCCTTGGTTAACCTTCATGGTTTCTATTTGTTCGTTTTCTTTGCTCGTACTAATCCGTTTCCTTTCAGGTTTATATTAACAATAATATATTCTGTTTTAGCTTTTAGGTTTCTCAAGATTCTCAAGTTTCCTCAAGACTTCATTTGGGACCCATCGATGGACGACGCGGGATGCATGCGTTTAGACCTAAGTAGATCTAAGTAATTATAAGATAGATGACTAGGCTAAGTCTCATGTGCGCGCTACCTGTACAAAGGTAAGCTACCTAGCTTGGAGCGAATATTATATCTTTCTTCCTGTCTGGCTTGCAAGGCCCCGCCGGACCCTCGTATCGACTCTGGAGTTTCATTGGTTCGGGGATTATCCTTGGTCCACGTGTAAGTCTTGACGAGAACGGCAGTGGCTGGTCATGGACTAGGCCCGATCGGGAGGGTGCCAAGATATGAAGTAGTTGTCTTGTACACGAGAGTACGTCTCGTAGGCTAGTCGGTCTTTCGAATGGTCGCGAACTCGTCCGGGTGCGATCGCGATTTTTAACTTGCTCGCGTGTTTCATATTTTATTTCCTATTTTTATGAGAAATAAGATATCTTAGTGTCGCGACAATAGAGTTGTAGTATACCGAATCGAAGTTCCCTTTGTGAGACACAAGATTTAATAAAGTGTCAGTAGAGTCGATTTAACTCAATTCGCTCCAAGTTAGATTAGATATCTTTGATACAGATAGCGCCAATAGGCTGTGCCATTAGGGCGCATGTCGGGTCTCGATGCGTAGCCACCTCCACGTGGTGAGACTTGATAATTGGTATCGTTTTCCAAAGATTTTCCTTTAGAAAACGATACCAAGCTAAGAGCTAAGCACCAAAGTTAAAATATTAGTTATAACTTAGTTGTAAGTTAGTTATAAATTAGTCATCATTTAGTTATAAGTTAATTATAAATTAATCATTAATTAGTTATAATTTAATTATAAGCCAGTCATTTATTAGGTATAAGTTAATTATAAGTTAGTCATTAATTATAAGTTAGACATTATTTGGACATAAGTGAATTATAGATTATACATAAGTCGGCAATGATTTAATAATAAGTTTAATTGTTAGACAATGCTCAAAGTGGTGCACAGATTGGGATACGATCACTGCGAATACTGCATCCCAACAGTTGACCGAGTATACACATCGAACGATGTTTTCCACCCCCAAAACAAGCAACTCGGCTTCCTTCGAGTTCCGACATACACGTCCCTGGTGAGATTTTCACCAGACATTCCCATGACAGACGACGCACCCTGTCTCTCCCATGTCCAAACACAATCAGAGCATCAGCGTGCCTGATGGACCTGGTTCCAGCTCCTGTCAACCCTTACTTTCCCCTTTATAATCACTCTTTCTCTCAAAACATCACGTCTCTAGAAACCATCTTCTTCCCGTGCTTCTGATATATACGAGTACACGGAAACGTTATCACTGAAAGTACCAAAGACACGTTATATAAACGTGTATTTACAATGAGACTCAAAGTTCGCATTAAAATATGTCGAAACAAATTGAGAATGTTTCGTTCTAACCATTCTTGAAGAGGAAGACATCAGACGATATTCACGTCCTTTTACAAACGCAAAGCAGTTTGACAAGATTTGTAAGACTTTATTTAACACAATACAAGAGCGAATGCGTTTAAGGTGTCGTTCTCGGTTTGTTTCTGTCCGAGTTCTCGTGTCTTCGTGTTTTTATAAATTCGGATGTTACTGTGATTGATTAACGTAGCGTGTAAGTGCTGTGTGTGTTTCTTTCTATTGGTGGTGTGTCTTTCGGATGTTACTGTGATTGATTAACGTAGCGTGTAAGTGCTGTGTGTGTTTCTTTCTATTGGTTAGGTTAGGTTAGAGGGTGTGTACGGAGTTCGGTGTCTTTCGGTGGAGGTGGAAGTTTAAACAAGGCCAATTCGTTTTTCGTTCCAGAGGAATTTTAGTCCTTTTATTAGGGGTTAGCTCGTGTGGTATCGAAAGACCTTCGGTCTTTGAGGGTGAAAGTAGAAAATAGGTATATGAAATTCGGGTTTTTCGATGGAGGTGAAGGTTCAAACGAATTCGGGATGATTGTCTGTTCGTCTACTGAGGATTTTCAATCTTTTGCTAAGAATTAACTCTAATGGTACTTTGGGAGGCCTAGATGTCTAGGGAGGCTGGTAGTAAAGGAATGAACCGTTGTCCCCTCGACTCGGGCTTTCGGTCTTTGGGAATGAATAAATATCAAGACCACCAAAGACACCTTAACAGCTTTACTAATTTGCGTACGTTATAGCTCTTCATTGTTAAAACAAACGAAACTCTAATATGATCAGATTCCGGTAACGCGAAGATAACCAATCATCTTACGTCTCTCCCACGAGTGCAATCCATCAGCGAGGAAATTCTACAATAGGGCGTGATACGTCTTTCGCGAAGAAGAATGAAAAACCCTGGGAATACACCCCAGAGATAAGGAACATACCCTCTCCCCTGCCTTTCAAACTTACAGAGGCATCTCGCCAAGGAAGTTGGCTTCGCAAAAACCTGCGAATGCGCCATTACTCGGTAATTATCTGGGGTGGTCCACCGTTGGGCCGAGGATTATTGCAAAAATGGCCGGGGTATTATCGCAGTGGAGGAATTATTGCCGGGCCGGCGATAAGCTCTACCGGGGCGGTAGGAAATTTTTATTTTCAATGATACGGGACCACGGACCCCGTGACCGCGAAATACGCAATATCTGCCATCGCGGTCACGTTTCGGGGATTTATCAGAGTTGGCTGACAGGCAAAATAATGAAGTCGCCGCGAAGCTGCCCTCGGCTTCACCCTCTCGACGTTCTCCGGCCAAACGTAGAAGCGACACCCCGTTTATCGTGATCGAGTTTACCCCGTTTGCATCTGCATACTCAAAAATGGAGTATCGACGCGTCCATTATGCGGGACGAGGGATAATTCGGCATAGGATCTAATGCACCCTGTTTCCTCCAATGATCAACGTTGATCCAGCCAAATGATGTTCTCTTATTCCAGGGGTGATCGAAATATCAGCTGGCGAAATATTTTTACAACTACCCCTTCTTTCAAATTCTTCCCTTTTTAATAAAATCGCGCGTTGTAATCTGTTCGAGTTTATCGAGGGATTTTATAGAAGGATTCGTCAGTTTGCTGCATTTTCTCGTTTCTCTTCGTTCTCCGTTTGGGGCGCAACGTACGGGTGAATTATTTTGCATATCGAATGGCGGTGATAAAGTGGACGTGCACAATTGGATTTTTGGAATAGCGTTACCCGCTGTATAATAAATTTATTAAATGTCTTGCGCAGTCCTGGCTTTCATTTCCTGCAACTTATTACCGTTGATTAAACGAACCTCTTATTTATACCGTTTTCTATCTCGTAAATTCTTTGGGGACGAGTTTCGGGGCATCGGTGAAAATTCTGCCCTATTAACGCGCTACCGTGTCCGCGTCGAAGCGTAGATAATTTCCCAAATAATTCGACGCGCGTTCCCCTAATTAGTACCGATGGCGCGTCGAACAAAATGAAAATTTTCTCCGTGCTGCGAAATAATTTCGCAACCCCGTAACGCCGCGCCCCGTTCCGCACGAATATCACAGTGGACGCGATCCTGTCAGCCTTAGGTGTCGAGATATGGCAATTTTTGGCGAAAAGTCGTGACCAGCACGCGCGTTTAACCTGGTCGCGAATTCTTTGGAAGACAGGAAACCCTGTCGAGCGAATGGCGAAGCAACACCGGCAAGAAAGTAAGCGAAAATCATTTTTCTCTGCTTTCATCGACGATAAATTACGCGTTGCGGGCTCTGTTTTTCCTCTAGAAAATTCTCTTGTATACCAAATTTATTTCGTCAACGATGTGCACGCCGGAACGGAATTATCTCGGCAGAGTTCATCGCCGGGGTCGAATCGTAGCAAAGGCAAATTTAATTTTACACGCAGTGGCGAGAGTTAACGTTCCTTTTATTAAACGTGCAGCAACTTCCGCGAGACGAGATTAACACTGGCTCGCACTCGGAATCCTCGGCGTTACGTTCTATTTCGTTCGAAGGAAGTTCCGCTTCAACAACGACCAAACGTTTCGCGCACGTTTCCGTCTCGAGCTACTTGCTCTCGTGCCGAGAGGGAAGACGCTTTTCCGAAGCGGACTGTGCGAGAACGAAGAGGAATCTTGAACGTCGCGTATGATTAAAATTCAGTGTGATTAATCAGCTGAAACACTCGGGGTAATAAAAAGAGTCTGACGTTTTAAAGAGGTGTTCTTGCAGCGAAGACTATGGGAGTTACAGAGAAGGGATTATATATATCGCGGTGATATAATCTTGGTTCGTTAACACCGGGTTACCCTCATTTTTACTCGAACATTTTTCGTTGCTACTTTACTGCTCTTCTTCGAGGATCCTAATTTGCGAGCAGTACAGGGGAACACGAGGAGAGTAATTTATTCGTAGCTTAATTATTTGCGAAATTTTATATGTTTCTTATCCTCTAAAGTATATACGTTAAAATCAACGCATCGAGTATTTTATTCTCTATTTTTTATTATACCTACGAGACATTTTTTTAATGGTTTAACGAGTATGCAGCACTTAGGACGAAGGGGTAACACCTTATACATAAATGAAAAAATATGTCCCTTACGAATACTTACTGCTTTGCTCCTCTTCTTCGAGAATTCCAATTTGCGAGCAGTACAGGGGAACACGAGGAGAGTAATTTATTCGTAGCTTAATTATTTGCGAAATTTTATATGTTTCTTATCCTCTAAAGTATATACGTTAAAATCAACGCATCGAATATTTTATTCTCTATTTTTTATTATACCTACGAGACATTTTTTTAATGGTTTAACGAGTATGCAGCACTTAGGACGAAGGGGTAACACCTTATACATAAATGAAAAAATATGTTCCTTACGAATACTTACTGCTTTGCTCCTCTTCTTCGAGAATTCCAATTTGCGTACATTATAGGGGAACACGAGGAGAATAATTTATTCCTAGCTTAATTGTTTGCGAATTTTTACGTATTTTTTATCCTCTAAAGTATATACGTTAAAATCTGTTGTAAATTAACTACGGTCTTGCAATGATGGTGACAGACATGCTAGAGATTGCAGGCCAATACTCATTTTTGGACTTCAAGGACCTTCGATACTATGCAGGTATTTAAAAGGGCCTGCTGTCCCTTGCAGTAGTCGCAGTACGCAGTAGTTGCAGTAGTAGCAATATTTGCACGAAGAACAAGGGAACACGAAGAGAATAATTTATTGACAGCTTGAATATTTGCGAATTTTCACATGCATATTTACCACAGCGTATACGTTAAAGTCAACGCATCGAGTATTTTATTCATCTTTTATTACAATCTACTCTACTCGAAACTTTTTCAATGCTTTATCGAATATGTGGCATGTTTTTTCAAAGGGATAACCCGTCATACGTGAATAAAAAAATATATTCCTTGCGAATACCTCGCACGTGGCTAATTTTTCATTTTAATCCGCACATATCGCGCCGTGAAATTTTAAATCGTTACATCTATCGAATCCCAAGAATATTTGAAAACGTGGAAAAAAAAAAAAAAAAATAGAATTCTCGGTTCGCGATTTATATTCAGCAGGTAAATCGCGATCGCGCGCGTATCTGGAAGCGCATCTTGCCGCAGGACGTATCCGGCGAACGTGTTAAGGTGTCGCGTTAAAAAAAACGCAGTAAATCGCAAGAAATTTCATTGCCCCCGTATCTCGACGGTAACGCGAAAGGGAACAGGTTTTACGGTGCGATGTGTATCTGCGACCGATACCAGAACACGTGTCACGCGTATTTTCATTTTACCGCCGCGACGCGTCGTAAAAAGGATAAAGATTCGGGTAATCCTTCCGGCGATTGAATGTAAAAAAGGACGAAGGGAAGAAGGAGGAAAAGACGAAGGGAAGGAGGAGGAAAGGAGGAAGGAAAGGAGGAGGAAATGAAAATGGGAAGGAGAAGGAAAGGAGGAGGAAAAGGCGAATGATGGGTGGAGGAAAGGACGAAGGGATGAAGGAGGAAACGAGGAGGAAAGGATGATTAAAGGAAGAGGAAAAGAGGAGAAAAAGACGAAGGGAAGAAGATGGAAAAGAAAATGAGAAGGAGGAGGAGAGAAGGAGGAAAAGGCGAATGATGGGTGGAGGAAAGGACAAAGGGATGATGGAGGAAACGAGGAGGAAAGGATGATTAAAGGAAGAGGAAAAGAGGAGAAAAGGACGAAGGGAAGAAGGAGGAAAGGACGAAGGGAAGAAGGAGAAAAGGACGAAGGAAAGGAGGAGGAAATGAAAATGGGAAGGAGGAGGAAAGGAGGAGGAAAAGGCGAATGATGGGAGGAGGAAAGGACGAAGGGATGAAGGAGGAAACGAGGAGGAAAGGATGATTAAAGGAAGAGGAAAAGAAAAGAAAAGGACGAAGGGAAGGAGGAGAAAAGGAGGGGCCACTGAAACACCTTCCGCGTCGTGTTCCGTTGCGTACCGCCTTTACGGTTTCTATATTACGAGCGGAAACTCCGTTAACCCTTTTTGTTTACGGAAACCGGGCAACTTTCCGTTGTTTGCGTGAACGTGCGCTATCTCGTCGTACCACGTGTACATTCTGCAAGCCCCACTTGCGGGAAAAAAGCGAAACTCCCTACACCCGGTGCCTGTGTACCTGCCTGGGCCAATAAAACGCCTCTAGGGTAGCTTTTTTACGAGCCTTCGGAGAGCGACATATGCGTGGAGCAACGAGATTTTTCTTCCCCACTGTCCACGTTTTAAGGGCTCCGCGATAAATCGCAGTATCGAATACGTTAGCGGGAACACCGTGGACCATGATGCATTTTCGCCAATTTCTTTTTCGCCTCTTTCCCACCTTTTTTCGAATTTTTCCTAGCCGCTGCTAGTAAGGGCCACTTTCTATCGGCTTTTACTCTGGATTTTAGGATGAATTTCGATGACGTTCTTTTTTCTTTGATAGGACCAACGTTTTTACCCCCTAATTTGCATTAATCGTGGATTATTCGCGTTGAAAAATCGCACTATCTTGAACAGGTTTAATGCTGCAGACTTTGCTATAGCGCGATACATTTTTGGTTTGCTATGGAATGAATCAGTTCTCGTAAGAGTGCTTTAGAATGGGATCTAGAGGGGGATAAAATTTCATGGGAACGATGGAGAATCAGTAACGAAAATTGAGGGTAACCAGGGACGAATTATAGGTAATTAATTATCGAAGAAAGGTATTTTTGAAAGATACGTTATATTAACATCCATTCACATTCATTCGGGTTGACACTGCAATACATTCCCCCATTTCCAACAATTTTTCTGTATAGTTTCTTAAATATCGATTTTTCCATCACTTTGTTCCATTTGAATTCCCAAAACTGTTCTTGATTGCTTATAACCATTATATAGTTATTATATAATATTATTGTTATTATATGTAATATATAATATTATATTATATTATAACCGTGTCATCTAAGTGTATTCCGCAGTATGGAAATTTAAGATTTTCCACTTTGCAAAATAAACATGGATTCTCCTTTCACTGATATAACCCTTTTTATGATTAACGCATTAGTAAGATATTTGTTCCAACACTTTTCTGCCTGGTTTAATCCATAAATCCAACAATTTCTAATTCACCATTCTCTTTATATCTTTTCTGGTCTTCATTCTTCAATACCTGAGTCCCATTCATTGTTTCGTTGAATTGCACATCACATTCATTCCTCACCTGGTCACTTTCTGGCCAGTCAATTTTGAATACCTTATTATCATTTATTGAAATACCATTACGTACAAAATCTCAAAGATTTAAGTAAATGTAAGTAAATTAAAGGAGTTGGAAAAATGATTTGCAAAATTTCATATTTTTAATTTAAACACCAAGTTATTAATAAAATTCATAATACTTATTCATAAAAGTGATTGGGAAAAACTCAGAAACGACTTAAATATATATTTGAAATTTATAAACTACGAAAATAAGGTGCTATTAACTGAGAAATGTTTTTTCTCACATTTGTGTTCATTAGACACAGTTTTCATCGAGTCCTCGCCTCCTCCGTTTCGCTGTTTGCATTTTTATTTATTTACCTTGCATTTTACATCGTCGTTTTATCGGCTTCGCGACAGGGACCTTGTAAAAATGTTGGAACCGAGCAGACGCGTGGGTATGAATGATGGAAGAAGCACGGATTCTTTTTAATCTATTCTGTCTCGGTTATTTTTTAAACGATGGTCCGTGTTCGAGAATTTCGGCGAGAGAAATGCGCAGTGAAATTGATTTTTAGCTTCGACATACCCATCCTTTCGGGTTAGCATATTCATAACTGACTCCGCTACGTGCATTGCCATCAAACATGCTATCTGTCAAAAGTTTCGACCTATGTCGGGATACTTTTCAAACACGAGCACGAGTCGAGTATTTGAATCGCGATACGTCGATTAAAAGGTGATCGTTATCGTTTATGTAAAGCTGGATCATTGATACATAAGACGAATTCGTTAGGTCAATAAGGATAAACCACGATTTGTTAATTATTTATAATTAAAACATTCATTGGCCGAGTTGATTAATTTCTCACAGCAGAAGGTTATAATTTATTTCAATCATATGATGAAATTAAGCATCGATCAAGTGGCTTGACAATGAAATTTTAAAAAATTCAACAAGTGGAATCAATCATATTCGCCATATTGAATTATTTCTTAATTTCGTGTTAATCTTACATTCTGATATTTTATGATTACTATCATAATACTATAGTATACAGAATTTATATAGTATAAAATATACTATACTATACAGAACTTAAAATATACAGAATTTTTAGTACAAAATAACCTAACCTATCATCTAGAGTCTCAACGAATTTTTCCCCAAAATTACTTCTTCTACATCTCTTTACTGAAGCAACCCCAAAGAGCAACCCTCGTCCTAGAAATTACAAGGTTATAATTTATTTTAGATACTGAAAAATTAAGCTTCGATCGAGTGGTCTAATATAAAAATTTGTAAAAATTCAATAGGTAGAATCAATCACATTCTCGATTTCGTATTAATCTTCCATTTCGATATCTCATAATTATTACTAATACAGAATATTTAATACAAAACAACCTATCTCCCAAATTTCTACCTTTATAATTCTCAAATTCTAAATATCACCCCAAAATTATTTCTTCTGCAGCTTCCTTATAATTTATTTTAGATACGATAAAATTAAGCATCGCCTGGCACAAAAATTTTCAAGAATTCAACAAGTAGAATCAATCATACTGACTTCAAAAATGGGTTCAAATTATTGATCAAAATATTTCTCAATTCCGTATTAATCTTAATAATTCCATCATTCTCAACGAATATCCCCCTAAAATTATTTCTTCGCCATCTCTCAACGAAACTAACCCCAAAGAGCAACCCTTATCCCATAAATTCATCTTTCCTCGCAACTGGCTCCCCTGAAATCGCGAAAAACGATCGAATGGACGTTAATCGAACAGAAATTCGTCTTTTCTCTCAATTAACTGCACAAAAATCGCGAGAAACGATTGGACGTTAATCGAATGCCAATAACCCCGGCAATTTCCAGCGATTCGCCACAGCCACGAAGATCAGATGGCCCGTGGCGTAACAGAATTTGCATCGATCGAGCCGCGGATCCGCGGCTCCATTTCATCCCGTAACTTCCTCCGGAAGAAGAGTCGGCTGGAAAAATCGGCGAACTAATTAAGCCGGCGAGTAATAATGATAGGTACGCCTCGTGATCGATCGCGAAGGGCGCGCCATGTGGGCATGGAACACACCCCCGTCGAATAAAAGGGAACGCGGATGATAATTAACCGCTTGCGCAAATACGCTCGGCTTTGGCGCATTCCATAAGCCAAAAACCTGGATACGGAATTCGATGGTTCAAAGTAAAGCAAACAGCGACGTGCAGCCGCGGTAAGGGAGTTTGCGTGTTCCGCGCGTAATGAACGCGACACAGGGAGAGGAGGAAGCGGAAGCGCGAAGCTGCGTCGATTAATACGACAGGGCCAATCATCGATTTCACCGATCGTCAACCGATTTTATTCCTCCATACTTGCCATCGCCTTTCGCTTTCACTTGCTCTCCCAACCTTTCAACGCGTACCTTGCCACGCGAGATTCGACTGGTTCAGCGGAGATTTTCTAGTTCCGAAGCGGAATAAAACTCGAACTGTGCTAGTTATTAAATAATCGAGCTGTTCGTTGTCGGCGATGTTTGTTACGCCCGGATAATTAGCCTGACGCTGCTCGAATGGCAATTCGTGGAGTTTTCCCGGTGCGTGATAGATGAAAAAAGGGAAAAAAGGGAGAATGGCAATTGGAGGGTGGACTGTGGGAATGGAGGAAAAATCTGCAAGGTTGACACCTGTTTCCAGAAACGAGGGAATTCCATTTACGGTGTCGTCCATTGTCTCGGATCATAACGAAAAAATTTTTGCTTTTTCCCAGCAGGGCCGGAATCAATCAACCGACCGGTTGGCGGGCTACAATTTCGCGTATTTGCCGATTCCTCAGGGCGAAAGCGAAACAAACGTATCCCCCGTGTTTAATCATTTGCCCTGTTGTCTCCCTCTTCCCGACGTCAGCGCACATCCGGTTACCCTGGCTTAATCGTTGCGATTCCCCGGAGACGGAGAAGGGAAAAAAGGGGGAGGGAACGAGCAAATTAGGCTACTTTCGCAGCCAGATTTGCGCTCGTATTCACGGCAGTGAACGGGGGTGAACGCGACGCTTGCGAATGGCTGCTGAAACGGTACACACGCGTTCAACCCTTTCGCTACGGGGAGGATTGTTTGTCGACGGTTGACGGGAAATCGATAATCCTTATCTAGAGACGATTGCGATTGCGAGAACGGGAATTCGATACCAACGTTTCGAACGAGTTACCGAGCTTAGATTGTTAGAGATACGGCGGTTGACCGAGCCTGATCGAGATTAGGACGAGGGCCTGTCCGATCTTCAGCGGGCAGACGTCAAGTTTTAGGAGTGTCCGTGATCATTTTCTTTGGAAGACTCTCATCGGGATCTTGCAAAAATAAGCACGTCATTTTGAAACGTTTAACGAAGAGTCTTATTGATCGTTAGATATAAAGGGATGTCCTGGGTATTTAAGAAATCAAAGCACTACACGATGCCTCGTCTTGGGAAAGCTCTGTCCCATGGTCTAGTCGCAAACGAACTGTTTTTCTCAGAGCTAGCCCAAGTATTCGAGGTGGTCCGCGTGTCCGCGAGGCATGGAGTGCTGGTCGGAAAGACATGAACCAGGCGCCCGTTGACACAGGACCCTCGATATCTTCAGGAGTGGACGTACCTAAGTTCTTCATTTCTGCATCAACAGATGCATCGTTAGATGACTGTTTAGTCATCTATTCGAATTTATTTGTGTATATTAGATAAACCACAAATTGGCTAACTTTCCCTTTTATCCCTTACTCATCTTTATTGCTCTATTGCTCACTCTAACCCCGACCTTTCCTGCATAATCCTCACTTAACCTTAGATCAGTAGATAACCTCTACTTACTTTCTAATTGGCATATAACTATTGCCAATAATCTGAAAATCTCACTGTCAAAGATTTGGTACGTACGAAAATAAATACTTACCTGGAATACAACAGCGTTCCTACAAATATAATCACCTATAACGTATAATGCGGATTATACAGTTTCTTCGGATTATTCGCAGTTATTGAACTTTCTTTCAATATTTTCTTCCACGTTTTTTCTCGATATTATATTACATCTATCAGCCTTAACCGTGCGATATTGCGCTGCAAAAACACCTACCTGCTGATCACACCTATGAGATTACAGCGTCCAGGGGGATAATCTTCCTTTCTCGTGATTGGAAAGCAGGATGGTATCACGTTTTGTCCAATAACGCGGCTGACGCGTCGGATGAAAATGCAGTGGCGCGATGGGCGGAGGAAAATCGGCCAAACCCGATTTGGTCGATGTAAAATCGTTAAACGGAAGGAAAGATCGTCGACGAAAATAGGCCAGGCATTCGCATCCATGGAATCAAGCTTTAATTGTCGGAACGAAATCGTAAATCAGAGGCAGCCATCGCGCGAAACGGTGTTAAAAAAATACGCGTCGTAGTTTTCCCAACGAATCGTTTTGCATTGGCTACGAGTTATACTCCGACGTGGAAAAACATATCGATCAACCATACTTTATCCGCCATATTGTTCCTGCGACGCTGGTTGCGTGAGCTGCGCCTGAAATAGTTTGGTATTGTAAATGTATATATATATATATATATATAACGTATATGCATGTATACATGTTTCTTATTAACAATTTCATCATTCTGTTTCCCTAGACTACCCAAAAATGTCACCGGAAGTGGCCGGTCGAACCCGTCTCGTTCTTCTTCAGTACGAAACGAGTCAGCTTCGTGAAATTTCCCCTAACCACCCGACAATTTCGCCGGTATATGCGTATTTATAATATATTAACATCTCTTTCCTCTGGACTCGCGCGTCTTCTCTCGCCTATCGCAGTTACAAAAGAGTTGTCCTAAACCATTTTTACCTTCTACTTCTTACGCTCGCATCCGCATCGGCGATGATGCGATGATTTTTACACCAGGGATCCCTAGATCGCAGATAGACTCACTCGTCCCGTTCTAGAGAAATCGTGAAAGATCCTAACGACGTTCCTACGATTCGGAAGAACAGTATATAGCCTTAGAATCTTAATCGTTATCATTCGAGTGCATTCGACGTGTGAAGGTAGATTAACTTGCGACGGGAAATGGTTAAGGGTGCAAACATTTAGGCGAATCGGGCGGCGTTCCACGAGACCAATCTCGAGATCCCTGTTCCACGCTCGCGTCTCTCTGACGCGGAGAGACGACGATACGTGCGTGTATGTCCGTGGAGGTGTGATATAATATTTACAAATTACGCGCTCGAAATCAGAGCGACCAGGAATGACCGTGGTATTCGTTATCGCTTAGGTTTCCCATTGCCGGAATGTAGACGGTTCTCAGAGCGTTCTTGCACGGGGTTGATCGATGCTTTACGACTGTCGTATCTCGTTGACGAGCTCGAAAGCTTTCCGATTCCCTGGGAACTCTTCGGGAATGGAGAAGTATCGGAATGTCTGGCAGTGTACGCGATAAAATTCGCAGTAAAACTTTTCTATCGGCAGGGGACGTTCTTCGGATCCCTGCTGCTCGCTGAGCATGCTGCCACCTATGCGCACCTATCCGGTAATGCGTTATACCTTTTTCCCGTTCTCGAGACAGTCCAGTACATAGTGATAGTCCGAAACGTATCGTCTCGATATCGTGGCTACATTTATATAACGCAAGTTTCACTTGCTGCTTGAGAAACGAATATATTTACAGATTACCATATCGAATAAAGCTTAGCACTTAAAGTTAAAACAATTAACGATTCGTGGGTAAAGAATACGATGGAAAATGTGATCAGTGAAATCACCAAAAGCTCCATAAGAAATACGTAATATGTAGATACAAAGTGTCATTGGCAGTTAAAGTAGCTGTGAACGCAATACCAAGTTATCCTTTCCAGTGAATACAAACGAACGATACGCTTTCGAGAAACGATTCTGCTCGAATAATAGAGTAACAACGTCGTTGAAAACGAGGCATGTTATTGAAAGAGTGACGAATCGACGTTATGCGCGAAATTCTACAGCTACGGAACTCCTCTCAGGCCCTTCGGCCTAAGAACGTATATATACGCTTCAAGGTATATATCTCGCTACGATAGTCCAAGTACCAACGCGATCATACGAAACCTCGTGTACTCGTACGAGCAGTACTGTCCATCGTACTCGTAAATACGACTGTACGTGCACTGCACGCGGCACGAACGCGTTGCAGAGACGCCGGAAGCGCGGAAGAAAGTCTACGAAACTGGAAGCCGCGACGTCGACGTGGAACCGGAAGTGGAGGTAACAAAAGACACGAGCACGAAGGCAACATTCCGAGGACGCGCGACGGGCGAAGGAAAAACCCGCGGCAGTCGGATCTCTGTTTCGCAGAGGTTTTATTTTCACGGCCGAATTGGCCGAAGAAGCGGCGACGCTCGGCGTCGAGTCGGAGGGAAAAGTCTCGCGACGCGGAAGCACGCGAGACGCGTTCGGTCGGAGGGTGCTAGAAGCCGGAGGGGCGCGGGAGAAAAAAAAAAAATGCGGAGTGAAATTTTACGAGCCTTAACCCACGGCCACGGACGTAAAGCGGCTTTACGACGTCTAGAATGAAAGTTTCATTCCGTGACGGCGCGACAGAGTCGTCGAAGGAAAGGAAACGGCGTCGGGGATTAACTTGCCCGGAAATAAACTGCCGTTACAGGCGCGAGTGTATCGAGGGCCCGATAAAAATAACGCATAGTTGCGTACGGATCGATTTGCGAACGACGTTCTCGGCAGGGGGATGAAATCGTTGGGAAGGGTTGCAACGGGACGAGAAGGGATGACGGAACGAGGAAGCCCTGCGAACTAATTTGCGGAATAGGTGCAACTCGCGGCACGTGAAATTGCTCACCTGTTATGGAAAATGTGGGACAGCTACGGGAGTAGTTTGCGTATAGTATGTACTAATCGGTGCATACTATATAAACATATGTACGCTCATACGCATTCGAATGCTTACATTCGCTACGTTCAACAATGGAGATACGTGTACTTGTTAAACCAAAATGTTTAAAAGGACGTGGGACGTGTAGTAAGAAATATCCCAAGATTATATCGGTAGAACGAGAGAAATATTTACGGTACACTTATCACGGAGATAGAGGTCGTGGTGGCGCTAGTGAGTTAAACGGAATAGCCTTATAACTATCGTAAGAGGAAATGAATCAAGGTTATATCGAAACTTTTAACTTTATTTTGAAATCTGGAAAGATTCTTCTTGCTATATGCGCCATTATCTTCTTAAATATGTCAATTTAATGCATACGTCACATTTTAGAAACAGCACACGGAAACGTTTAAATACTTTTGCGTATGAGCGTACATAGTATGCATTTTAGGTTGGTCGAAAAGTAATGCTCGTACATTTAACATAAAATAGCTTTTCGATAAA
Source organism: Eufriesea mexicana (assembly GCF_001483705.2). Lineage (NCBI taxonomy): Eukaryota > Metazoa > Arthropoda > Insecta > Hymenoptera > Apidae > Eufriesea > Eufriesea mexicana. The sequence goes on along the minus strand of NW_016911671.1, from coordinate 31,060 downwards.
ATATATAATATACGCGACGATTAATATACGCCCCGATTTATTAGAAAACGAAACGAATAGAAGCACACCTTACACCTTAAAAAAATTATTCGATCGGATATTAATAGAAAGAATTCGTGTTCATAATATCTCGACCACGAATTTCATAGACACTACTTGTTGGCCAACTCGATATATACACCCTGTATATTACAATACCTGTACCACGTACAGGCACTGCAGGAATGTAGAACGCACAACTTTCGCGTGAAATACGAATAAATGAACACGATGTTTAAGTCGACTACGTTACACGAATAATCTTTTACTCAGGAATGTTCGATTAGGATAATAGCGCGGAAGAAACGCTTGACGAACGCCTTACCTGGAGACATTTTTCTGGTCCTTATTAGCCGGAGGACTACTCTTCAATCCTCTATGATAAGAAATGCTCACTCTCACGCGAGTTTATGCTCGTTATACAGAAAACGTGTCGTTACTGATCGCGCAATGGTCCCTAATAATTCTACGATCATCAGTCCGCGTTAAGCTGCACGATAAATTGACAAATCGAATCACTTTGCCGATCTCTCGAACGTCTCCGAAGGGATATCGCGATAAATTTTCAGGGAAAGCTGCTGCAACGAATATCACTCGTACGCAAACAGAGACGTCGCTCGTGCGAATCCCCGTTCCCGGTAGCCGGAAGAATAGTCATAGAGGATTAAAGTCAGACGTGTTCGTTGGACGGACATCCACGCCGTGAGAGAAAGAAAGGATCTTCGAGACAGTCGCTTCGGTAGCATTTGCACGAAAGGAACTGTTGTCTCTCAGACAGAGAGGCACCACCTTTGTCGACACGTCTAACATCACACGATAGAGAGTAATCTAGATGAAGAGCTTATCTCATGACAACGCCGGCGCCGAGCGATCGTTCGTCTTCGTTTTGCGTAGCTTTACCGTGGCGAATATGTTCGTCCTGGAAGAATCGAATGATCAGAGGGAATTTATTGGCAAGCACTGTCAGCGCTGGAGAGAGCTGATCGTTTAAAATTTTCTCGTTAAAATACAGTCATCCAAGCAATTCTGCTCGAAATTCTAATCGAAAAATTCGCCAGTTCCTTATCCATTCGGTTGCACATTTTTGGAAATCTCAAGAGCAGAGGAACCCAGTAGAGATTTAGACCAGAATTTAGACGTGAATTTTGAGATTGGATCAGATCCTAATTAAATCCCAAAGTAATTGACAGGTCAAATGTATATTGGTAATTGTGCAGGTAGAATCTTAACGCTTATAGTTCAAAGTGATGTAAAAATTGTTTCATTCTAATCGAACAGAATACAAAATAAACTTCCTAAATACAAACTAATCTTAAGATTGGATTAGATTCAAGTTAAGTCTCGAGGTCTTAGTTAAATTCCAAAGTAATTGACAGGTCATATGTATATTGGTAATTGTGCAGGTAGAATCTTAACGCTTATAGTTCAAAGTGATGTAAAAATTGTTTCATTTTAATCGAACAGAATACAGAATAAGCTTCCTAAATACAAACTAATCTTGAGATTGGATTAGGTTCAAGTTAAGTCTCGAGGTCTTAGTTAAATTCCAAAGTAATTGACAGGTCATATGTATATTGGTAATTGTGCAGGTAGAATCTTAACGCTTATAGTTCAAAGTGATGTAAAAATTGTTTCATTTTAATCGAACAGAATACAGAATAAGCTTCCTAAATACAAACTAATCTTGAGATTGGATTAGGTTCAAGTTAAGTCTCGAGGTCTTAGTTAAATTCCAAAGTAATTGACAGGTCATATGTATATTGGTAATTATGTAGGTAGAATCTTAACGCTTATAGTTCAAAGTGGTGTCAAAATTGTGTCATCTTAACTGAACAGAATACAAAATAAACACCCTAAACACAGACCTAATCTAAGGTATAGTTCGCAATGGCCTAAACCTTCGTCATTGGACTCCTCTGCTCTTATGCTTACCAAGCATATGTCACGCCTACTGCTGTTTATCAACCAAACAGCTACTGTGTCTACTGTCAAAATCTGGAATCACTGATAAACGATCGAACTGCTTGGATCTCTGCAACCGTGCAGTGAAACCATCTTCACGCTAATCTGAACGAGCATCGCTCTGAAATTATCCTGAAAAACGTTTGTTTCCTGAAAATTTGTTTCCTTCTAAATGAAACAAAATACCATTGTTATTTTACGTGGTATCGTGCAGCGATCGGCAAGAGAAACTGCAAAACATTCGCAAAAACCTGTAAATTTGTTTCGATAAACTTATATCACGGTACCATGGAGAAACAAAGGGTAGCGTACAGTGAATCTCCAACATTCACACGATATTCATGCGAAGCGTGAACACAAATAAAAGGGAGATATTCCTTCGCGAGTACAACACACTTTTTAACATTGAGATCTCATCAAACGACAGCGACGAGGTGCGACGAAGGAAGATACGAGGTGTACAACGAATTCTTCGAGCTACGCAGAGGAATAGAACAAGGGGTACACGCGTGAGATGGTTGCGCGAAGATTTTTACCACTGCGACGAATATCCCGGACGCTTCTAAATTTTGCTGCGAAAAGACAAGAAAACAGACAGAGAGAGAGAGAGAGAGAGAGAGAGAGAGAGAGAGAGAGACAGGTAACCCCGAAACGTCGAACGCGGTAAACACCTTGCGAAATATATCGAAATGAAACACCGTGGGAACGAAATTGAATTCTTCGCAATTCCCGGGTGCAATGTTGGAACGAGTGTTGCAACAGTGTACCGCATATCGAATCGTTTGAAACGGGAACCAGAAACTAATTTACACGGGTAATGAATGAATACGTGGACATAAAGTCGCGAGCCCGAATTGCCGTGTTATTAATGCAGAAACTGGTTTATACGATCGTTTTCAAGCGCGACTTGCCGATTATTTACGCGTTCGTTCGACAGCAACGATTTGCGAAAACCGACAGCTCAATTCCGGATCGCTCGGGCGCACGATCGATTTCCCAAACTTTTCTTCGCGTATTTCACCCGGCGATCAATCGAGCGTAAACGAAAGAGATTTTTAGCTGGAAATTTACTTAGGTGATTGGAAATTGATTTAGGCCGCGGCGAGAAAAGCGAATTTAACATGGTCCGAGTTTAACAGGGATGTACGAGTCGGAAATTTATAAATATAACACGACGAGCGAACGAATCATTGCAGCCTCCTGTAACCACGGGTCCAACAAGAGTTACGATTGATGTATCATCCATAACGTTGTTTTCCCCATCAGCGTTAACACGTTCGTCGCCCAGCGCGATTCAGTTGAGCTTTTCACGGGGCCCAAATGTGACTGTCAGAGCGCTAGACTGAACGTTATCGGACTGATGATTCGGAGGGGTCTAATACAGACGTTAGATGATGGTCAACGGACCCTATTTACAATTTTCCATTTCCGAGCAGCAGGATGTAATTGTTTTCAATTATTATTAGTAAACTTGCATTTTGCAAATGGAATTGGAAAAGTTTTACTACTCGTAAACATATGACATATGACAGACAATTGTGGAAAAATGTGAAAAAGTTACAACTTATTGTTCCAATTGTCCAAAATCACCTTAAATGTGATTACACCGTTTCAACGAATACCATGCGACATAGTATATTGTAATATTTTATCCTAAATATAAATTAACCCTTTGCGGCCCGGAGGGGCCCGACAAGCGAGCGTCGCTGTGAGCGAGAGGTATTGACGCGCGTAGTAGAGAAATATACAGTTAAAACTTTTCAATAAAATCTAAGAAAAACATATTTAGTTATGTTATGTTTATGTGTGGCACGTTTTATATTCATGCATGGTATTATATCGTTCTAAGCAATCACCTATATGCAAGGCCGGTTTAGCCGAACAAGTAGCGCAATAATACCTTGATTCTCTTCTTTACTCCTGACACAGTCTCTACTCCTCCTTGTGTCATCTCACCGAATAATATGTGAAAGGCCGTTCAGCCTTTCTAAAGTTCCAGAAGTTGAAGAATTTTTGGAATTAGTGTCACGAAAATCTTCAACTAATTGCTCCACCAAGCGACGTACAAATTGCAAATGCATTAATTTTCTTGTATTGCGTTTCTCCTGATTTTCTCATCATTTATTTGTTTAGTATGCTATAATCGTTCGTGTCTTATCACTCGGAAAGACAAACGTTCGCAGCTGTAATCAGAATTGGGCGGCCATTTGCAACGGTAAGAAGGCTTGGGCGGCCATTTGCCGACACTGGACCGCAAAGGGTTAATAAAAAGTATAGTATATTGTGTATATTTTTAATATTTTTATCTTGCATACCCTATATTTATATTTCCGTGTTTATTCCGTGGGCCCCCATGGAAGCATATCCGTCACCCAGGTATGGGTGACGCGGCGACGAACGTGTTAACAGGCTGCAGTCTGAGTGGCGGGCCAAAGCGCTGGTTTCTATTCCGATTTACTTTACGAGCTTAACGTCAACACGTTGATTCGGTCGTAAAGAAGCGTCGACGAAAGCAGCGTGAAACGGTATACGTAACTATGCTTGGAAAAACAGAAACAGGCTGAAACGTTCGAAGAAGCAATGGGAACTGCGCTACGTGGAAGACTTGCGAACGGTCATTCGTGGTGCGAATTGATCGGGTATACGAGGCTGGGGATGATAATAAAATTGGAATGCAATGGTAAACTTAAAAACGAGCAAAATCTTAAGGGGGGAAAATCGTAAAACGAATCGCGTGTTAACTATCTCGTGGTCCTCAGGCTCGTCCGACCTGCAGCATCCTCGGATCGCCGGAGTAGCGTTAATAAACCGTGAAACGCGATAAACCGTTCCAAGGGCCCACGGGGGACCGAAACAATGATACCGATTCGAACAAGTCCGAACGAAGAAGAGAGTTTAATAGATTTATTGCTGTTTCTTCTTCTTCTTCTTGTTCACGGAGGCGTCCACTCCCCAAAGGTCGTACCATGGTCCACAGGTATTTTTCTCCCGCTCGGAGTCCCTGCGGAGTTTAGTTCTCGGAAGAAGAGTCTTCTCCGCCACTGTTTGGTCCTTCACCACGATGCAACTGTACGTGGACTCCTCGTCGGAGGCCTCGGTCTCGCTGAAGTTCTGGGTCAAACCGTCCTCGTCGTCGGTGTACTTCTTCCTCCTCTCGTTCCTCTTCGCCTCGTTGTTCTCCTTCAGTTCGGCCACGATCATGTTACGCTTCGCCTCCAGGCTGCGCTTTCGCTCTTTCTCGATTATCGCCTTCCGCGAGACGTTGCCCATGAAGTAAGACCTTTCCTCCTGATGCATTCGATACTCGGACCGCTCCACGGTCTTTGGCCTTTCAGCTGGCGTAGGAAAATCCTCGAAATAATCCGACTTCTCCGGCACGTGGATCCTCTCAGCTGGTTTCGGCTCCTCGTGATGCGAATCGTTGGTGATGGTCACGTCACTGTTCCTCTTCTCCAAACTCTGCCGCGAGTTCGGGCTGCCCTCTGGACTTTGTTTCTTCGTGTCTTCAGAATTGGCGTCGTCTTTCACCTCCTTCTTGATCATCTTCGGAATGTCGACCAGAGACCTGTGCTGCCACAGCGCCATACCCTCCAGCACGTCCGAGTCTCTTCTGAACCTCCAGAAGGACTTTGTTCTTTTCACGAGCTTCGGACTCTTCGAGTCGACGTCGAAAGCTCTGCCTGTCTGGATCAGGTGGCCCACCGCGGTAGCCTGTCTGGGGAGCAGCGGTTTCCGGTTGTCGTCCTTCAGCGTGTTGTTGTTCGTGTCGTTCTTCTCCAGGATCTGCGGCCCGTTCCTCTGGAACTTCTGAAGATTGCTCTGGCCCAGGTTCTGGTAGCCGTGCCTCTCGATCACCTTCGTTCTCTCCAGTTTCGTCTCGAAATTCGACTCGTAACCACGCTCTTTGTCCACCGACACGTTCTCGCGCACGTATCTAGTCTCGCCGTAGATCGCCTCCTCTTTGTCCGAATACCTACGCTCTCTGTACGCGTTGCGAGAGTCCGTTGGCCTCTCAGGAGCTTCCTCGGACGGTGGTCTGGGTCTCTCGAAGCGGCGACTCGAGGCTCGCTCGATGTTCCTATTTCTGTCGGGATTCTTCTCGAAAGTCCTTTCTCTTTCGTAAGTAGAGGTCTTCTGGACCGTCGTGGGCGACTTTTCCAAGTATCGTTCTCTCTCGCGCTCGAACCTCTGCGGCGCACGATTCCTCTCGCAATCGTTGTACCTTTCGTAAGGGGGCGGAGGTTGCTTCTCCTCTCTCCGCTCTAAACTCCTGTAATCGTTCCTTCGTTCCATGAACTTTGGAGGGCTGTGCTCCCGTGCATACTTTTGCGCAGTTTGCTCCAGTTTCTGCGCGATGTGCTCCACCTTCCGGCCGGTTTCCGGGATCGTGATAGTGCTCTCGTCGTCCGTACCCGACGAGGACGCCGACGACGTCTTCTCGTTCTCGTACTTGGACTCCTCCTGCGCGACTGGCCGGTAACCGCGACGCGAGTTACGCTCCTGGCCGTCGGTTCTGTCCGAATAATACTTCTTTCCCTCGTACTTCTGGTAATCGATCCTGCTGCTGTAGGCGTCGTCCTCTTCCTCCTCCAGCTCGATCTCGTCCTCCTCTGTCTCCTCGTGCTCCTTCGTCCTTTTCTGCTCCCGTCGATCCTGCTCCACCTGCTCGTTGTTCCTCCTACCGGATTTTCTCGATTGTTCCTCGTTGCTCGACACCTTGCTCTTGTGGCTGGCATTGCCGCGACCACGGTTGTCGTACTCGTTCTTCTGCGATCTGTCCTGCGTTTTCTTCCCCGATTTCCTCGTTGGCCCGTTCTCCATGGTACCGCGCTCGGAAAAGTCCCTGCCGGTCTTGCGTTCCTGACTGTTGTAATGTCGATTAGAGTACCTCGTCTCGCCGTTCTCGTTGCCCTGATTCGCGTTAGCCTCCGCCCAAATGTCCATCGCGGTCCTGTAAAGGTGCCAGCTCTTCTCGTCCCTCGGTATCGTCTTCCACGAATCGTTCTCCCAGACCTTGCTGTTGGACTTCTCGTCCTTCTGGTGCTGCTTCACCGCCTCGGTTATTCTATCGGCACGCGGCTTTCTTCGCCGTTGTCTGCGTTTTCGTGCGGGCTCGGGATGAGTAAAAAAAAAGAAGACAGAGAAAGAGAGAGAGAAAGAGAGAGAAAGAGAGAAAGAGAGAGAAAGGAATAGAGAAAGAGAGAGTGAGAGAGAAGTGAACGAGAGAAGAGGAGAGAGCGAGTAAGAGAGACGAGAAGAGAAGAGAAAAAAATAAAGAAGAGAGAGAAGAGAGCGGAATAGTGCAGCGTATGGAGAAAAAACCAAGAGCCAAGTACGTGGGTAGGATTAGTTATGCGGCTGTCGAGCTTTGTGGTCGCGGACATTGCGATATGCGAGGATGGGGAATATGGCTGCTGGCATCGCAGGAGCCCGGAGAGGTGAATGAGCCACCACCACGCCGTATTTTATTTCCATCGACCACGATAACGCATGCGGAATCTACAAATCAGGAGAGAAAACAACATCGTGACTCTGAAAACAAGCCTACAGGTTTGGTATCGCTGGATGTTGTACATGATCGCGTCCTTCTTTCTTTGTTTCTTAACGAGGCAGAGGTGAAACGAGCGAGCGAAACTGTTTTGCCAATGAAAGATCTACGTTTATCTTTAATCGAATTCGAAACTCGGCCATTCTTTCCCGCGAATCCTTTGAACTCGAAGCGTCAAGCCGATTTCGAATCATCAGTTCGCGAAGGTTAACAATTCGTACGAGCGATTCGAGTGCAAAGGATCATCTTTCGACAGAGGAACGCGAAAAGTCCGGGGAGGTCTGAGAGCTACACGCATGCACGTAATTATACACAGCCCTACAGTTCGATATTCGTGGAAATGACGATAGATGAATAAGAAATATTTAATGGAAAGAGGACGTTAGATTTAATAAACAGAAGCTACGGTTTCTACGATGTAATTCTAGATTGTACGTTTCGTTAGATAGATACCGGGAACCAAGATAATAAAATTACTGAGAGCAGGAATAAAATACAAAGCTCCGAAGTTCACGAGATCACAGGCAGAAGCGTTTCTACAGGTTTGCCAACAGTCATCAACTACTTCCGACGAAATTCAATTAGAGTTTCCAGAGTGTCTTCGATGAAATTTCGTGGTGATCGCTTACCTCATGGCCTCGTCGTCGCTGTAGTCGATATCTGGCTGAGCCGGCGGTTCGTTTGAGAAACCGCTGTCGTTACTGCTGTGAAGAGACGTCACGACCTGCGGGGGTGGAACAGGCGGAGCAGGTGGCTGTATCCTACGGCCACCGGCCAGAACAGTGGGCAAAGTGCCCGATGGACGGATCTGGGGAACATTCAGCGTGAAAGTTTACGAGATTTCTATCTTTATCTTTTGGATATGTACGTATGTACTCCTGATACCGATATTGTAAGGGGAGGAGAAGAGAGGGCTGGGTCAAAACCAGTTTATCACTCGGTGGCCGATTGCACTTTATTCCGTTGGATACGATATTCACACGCCGTTCTCGTCTCTCACGTAAAACTATGTGGTCCGTTTCTCGAAATGCCCCTTTAAGACTTTAAACGCCATGTCGCTCCGTTCACGCGACAGTTAGCCGTCATTCGAGCCCTTCCGGGCCGTACGAACCGACGAGACCCAAAGGGAAAGTCTAGCGCCGGTCCCTAGGGATCTGCGTAGCGTTTAACGTGTTAAAGGTGGGCCTTCTTTCGTTAATCCATCGCGCGGATCAAGCGGATCATCGCTTAGTTTTGAGACTCCGGTTACCACTGCTACGTAGTAAAGGGAGTTCTTAAGTATCCTCCTCGATTTGGCGGTGGTGCTAATAGGGACTTAGGAAGAAGAAGGGATGCGTTTGGTCCTGGGTCTGCTAGCGGACTCGGTAGTAACGCTACCCGGCAGGCCCGTGCCTCAGACTTGGATACTATTGGAAGGTCCGGAAGTTATATGTACAGGAAGCGGAGGTTTTCCGAGTACTTGCGAGAAAGAATGTTGGTCGCTACAATAGTAATTTCACTGGCACCGTGAATGTAAGTAAATACATTAATTACAGTTCTATCTCATATGGTATAAGACAACCATAATTCTTTGAAAAGCAAGTATATATTTTTAGTAATTGCACGGGGGTTGCGAGTCCTGTTCGTAAATTTAAACCTTCGATTTTATAATGCGTTAACAGTGTTCCATATTATTTTCAGAATTTTCTAACATCCCAAATCCATTTTAATTTTAAAAACAATGTAAATATTTTCTACCGATTTTTACGATGCAATTCGGTCATCGAAAAATACGACAAAATAAAATTGGAATGAAGAAGGAATAAATGTGGAATAATTTTCGTTGCATATAGTAAATTGAGCGATTTTCCGATATGAAGTATGAAATTATCCTCACCGGTTTAGTTTGACGTGCAGTAGGCGTTGCTAAATTGTGAGAATTGTTGCTGTTCGATACATTAGTCTGGGTGCTGTTATTGTTGTTACTGTTGTTGACGCTGTTGTTTCCTACCACATGGAATCCACTCGACACTTCGTCGATGCTGTTCGGTGTCACCGGCGGCCGGGAGGGTGGAGGCTTACAGGGTGGAATTGCCTGCGGCTCCGATGCGCGACCATTGTTTGTTCCGTGACTCGGCGATCTTCACATATTATTGTACATTCGATTTTAGTGATAGCGCTAACGACGCTGGCTAAATCCGAATCGTTGCAAACGTCACGCGGAAAAGTGTCATTTATCAGGGACCACTCTATCCAGTGCTATATCGAACCTAACAAAACGTATCTCTGATTACGTATATTTTAGCAAGAGAAAGGTGTCGAGCGATTTCAGCTTCGATATTTCAAACTCGCTAGGTTATTTCCATCGTTCTCACTCCATTCCCAATTTACAGTATTTTCACACTTTTCCAATATAAACATATTATAATAATTATAATTAGAAAATATATTAAAATTATATTTTCTATTTTATATTAGCTATAGAGGTATTATTTTAAATTATGTTACAATATATGGTATTAGCTTGGTACCGCATATTTATTACTTTCTCCGAGATTATGGCTGATCCTGATGGATCAAGACTTCCTAGTTATTCCCTTTCTTCCCTTAACCCTTTGCACTCGACGAATTTTTCGTTTCAGGAAACTAGTAGTTCGAAGACTTTCTTCCATAAGGTCGACGACATTTTTAAAACGGTAAATAAGAAATCGTATGCAATTAAAGACGTAGAATTATTTTACTTCGATATTCCACGCATCGTTGAGTAATTGTAAATTTGGTATATTAATTAACGTCTATCTTTAGGATCTGATTAAATGGCGACTGAGAGGCGTCTCTCGAGTGTTGAAAGTGAAGAATCTGAAGGAAATAAGAGAAATATACGTAATCTTGAAGAGTCCATAATCTTATATAATTATCCGTTTAAGAGGATCATTCGCGAGATGGAGTGTCGAATTAACATTTATATAGAGACGAATTTGCGAGTTGATAAATGACACTTAAAAGCTCGTGACAAAATTTCCATCGCCGTGCCGTAAATCGACCATGGATGTAATGGGATTTAGGAGAGTAGATGCAACAATAACAGCAAGACGAGTACGGTTAATGGGAATAGCTGCATCGATATCACCCATTGCCCGTTATCGTTCTAGATTAGCGTAATTGCATTCGACCCGTGCAATTGTTAGCAACGAACATCGTAACAAGATCTGCTCCGATATCGTTCGGGCCAGCAAAAGCACAGACTTTCCTGCCTCTGTTAACTTACCCTAGACTATCGTCGATAATAATTTCTGTGTATGCCAGTGGGAACCATCCGGAGCTCTGTGTGCGGAGATTCTCCCCAAATTGCCAGCCCTTCTGACGATCTCCTAATAAGGTAGTTTCGTGAAATAGAAATAACGTTTATGGTGCTTGCTTGCCACAGAAGGGAATACGATGTTCGACTAGGGTTCGTGATTTCCAAGCAATGATTTATCGTTATTGCCCCTTGGGGGGAAAAAATATCAAGAAACACGTGGACGAATTATGCTTGGTTTCAAAAATATGTACTTACTAAGAGCTTGCAAAAGTACTTAGAATTACTATTTTATTGGTATCCAGAACGAAAGTTGATAAAGAAGGAAACTTACTAATCGACTTATTGGTGTAATAATTATCATTTCGATTATTTCATCGCGATCGTAATATCGGATTATAGGGTGTGGCTCGCGTTATAAATTATGTCTCATGGAACTTAATTATGGGCTAGAGACTATGTTGATTCTAATAAAATATTCTATTTTTACCACTTAGGTAGATAACTATTTTCTTTTACTCGAAACCGGTATAGTATTTAGACCGGTCTTACGACAGCAAACCTGTCGCTGAACAGATGTAATACCGGAAGTGTAATAGATAATAGATTTTGCTGTAGTCTTACTGTTACAACACCGATTTCGAGTGACAAATTAGACCGGTTAGATAGGAGAAAGAAGAAAAATACGAGGGTTGTTATTCGCAATGCGTTCGCCATTCATTGCTAATTAACACAGGATGTTAGAATATTTCGCGTGTTCCCTCTCGTCGCGTTAAAATCGCGTTTGATAATGGCGCAGCTGGAGCGCGTTATTAGAATTTATCCGTGTAAACGAATTCCAGACGTATCCCGGCAATCTGACGGGAAAATGCGTTGTGGTCAGACGGGTATAATTTCACGAGGAAACAGACGCGTATCTCGGAACGGCGTTGCGAGCAGACATCCGGTACTCACCCATCAACGCGATGAGATCGCCCTCCAGGAAACTCAGCTGATTTTCCCCGGAGCTCAAATAGGCAAAGAGGGCCCTCGCGAACGGTGCATCACCCCAGCCGCCGGAGCTCACCCCGGTGCCGCTTCCACCGCCGCCGCCGCTCCCGCTGTTGCGCGACGCCGGGGGTGCCATGGACCTCGGCCTCGGCGGGGTTTCCGGAACCTCTGCGAAAATACCAGTCCGAGAACGATTAACCCTGCTCGTTTCTATCGTAACTCGTATGCGGCGTCGGGGTATTAGAACGCTCCGCTTTCGAGAGGCAGAGATTTTTCTCTATGGACTTTTGCAGCTCTTCGAGGTCCTATTATAGGCTAGGGGTTCCTCGAGTTCCTCGTTCGCTATCTCTCGGTGAAGGAAAGTTTTCAATTTTTCGCAACTCTATACGTGCTTGTGAAGCTCACGGGCCAAATTACTAACTTATTAGAACGTTGCACCGAGAGGTAGAGATTTTTCTCCGTTCATTTTCAGAACCCTTTGAAGTCCTAGTTTAGGATAGGGGTTCCTCGAGTTCCTCGTTTGTCACCTCCCGGCGAAGAAAATTTATTATTAATAACAAATTGCTAACAATGTAAATATATAATAAAAGTGAAAAAATTAATAAATTTTTGACTAATATTTAAATTTATAACGTATACTCAAAATGTATCTATAATTTGCAAAAAGTTTATAAATTATTACACCGATTGTTAATAATAAATTAATATTGTTAATAAAAATAAAATGTTGACAACGTAAATTTATAATAAAAATGAAAAAATTAATAAATTATGTGGCCCTCGTGCTGGTGAGGCATCTGGGGCAACACGAGGGTCCGTCGACCTTAGTCGTCCTGGGTGCCAATCCGTGCACACGACCGGGGGATGGGCCCTGCAGTCGGAATCATTGCAAGAGCGCGCCTGCCTGCCCCTCTAGCACTTGGCGGCTATGTGGTTATGTTTGCATAGAGCCGGGGTATGGAGCATGCGCGTGATTCCGACTGTTAGGCCTCGCATAGGACTCTCGGATTGACTCTGGGTGTTTCACCGGTTCGTTGGCTGCCTTAGGTCATCGAGTAAGCCATGGCGAGGTCGGCAGTGGCAGGGTGGGCAAGGCCCGATCAGGAGGGTGCTGAGGCCGGAGTTGTCTTGTACACGGAAGTGCGTCGCGTAGACTAGTCAGTCTTTCGAATATTCGCGAACTCCCCTTTGCATGACACGAAATTAAATAAAGTGTCAGTAGAGTAACTTTAACTTAATTCGCTCCGAGTTAGGTTAGGCTATCTTTGATACAGATAGCGCCAGCAGGTTGCGCCATTAGGGCGCATGTCGGGTCTCGATGCGTAGCCACCTCCTCGTGGTGAGGCCTGGTAATTGGTATCGTTTCCCAAAATTGTCCTTTGGGAAACGATACCAAGCTAAGAGCTACGCACCAAAGTTGAAATATTGGTTATTAGTTAATCATAAGTAACATACAAGTTAGTAATAAGTTTAAAGTATTTCCTATCCATTGTAAACTTTCGCAGTTCCTATTTCACGGAGTTTGACGATTCGGTAAATGAGCGTAAAATAAATAAATAGACGAAACGTGAACTAATAACGACGAGATATTAATTTCTTGTATATACTCGCAATTTTACTACTTCTTGGGGCAAAAATAAATTCACAGTTGTCAAAATCTTCGCGACCCACGGTTTAAGGGGCCCTGGTCTAGACACCGCTTGCACTTCCGGCTTGAAAACGACTCGAAAGGAGTCACTAACGCGAATACCGCTGCCGGTTGATTCGGAATAGAGTACAGTTGGAGGAAATTTCGCGTCACGGGCCGTGATTTTATTTCACCGTGTTCCATTTTGGCCAAAAGAATGGCCGTTGGCCAAAAACCATCACGGTCGAAGCGAAGTGCTTATTTGAACATTTTTATGAAGTTCTCCATTTTTTTCCTCTCTTTTTTCTCCATTACCCGATCTATTTCGCTCTCGCTTCATTGCCAACGAATTTATGCGCTTGGCTCCCGTGCAGGGCCGCTACTCCGCGAAACTTTTCGCCACGCGCAAAAGTTTCACGTTATTCCGAAGCCCACTCGCGTAGATCGAACGTTATTTTTCGAATTACGAGGGGAATTACCGACGGCCGAATTCGAGTTCGAATCGGCCGGGAGAATCTTCGATAAGCTTCGAGGGATGGACGGATCCATTGTCCACGCAGGGTTACAAGGTTCCGCGCGGCGCGACGATCGATATGGATCGGTGTCTCGATTAACAGGAATTTTTCCTCCTCGCGGATAATGGGAGAGTCGGAAAAATTCGCGACCGTGCGAAACGGTCGACAAATGGAATTCGATATTCGATACAGCCCTCCCGGCTCTCTCCAACTGTTTTGCGAGCACTTCTCCACCCGGTCGTGTTGCACTCGTTTGTTACGTGTTCGACCCCATTGTCGACTCGCTCGGAACGTACTCGGCCATCGGGTTTCGCCGAAATAAAAAGGATCGCGTTCTCGCTTTCTCCACCCGCATCTACGCGTTGACGTCGCCGAAATCAAGATCTAGATTTCGACTCTTTGTCACCCAGACTCTACACTTTGCAGGTGTACTGGGATCTCACCGCCCAATATTTAGCCGCGATTATTCCTATTTTTTACGGAGAGAGTTATCTTACCTGGGTCCAGAGACAACGTCGAAGCATGCAGATTGGCCTCTGATCTGGCTCTGGACAGAGCAGCTGAAAGATGCGAAGTCGGGCCTTGATAAACGGTGCTTGGCACGTTTGCAGGTGGTCCAGGTCGGAGCTCCAAGCAAGAGCTGTCCATGCTTCTAGTCTTTCGTAATTGCGAACTCATGGTTAGCTCCGAACCACCGTTCTCCTCGTCCTCTGGCCAGAACGAGACTTGCTAAACACGAGATAGACAGAATTAATTCCTTTAATTTCAAAACGCTGATATTGCTTCCCCGTATACACCGAGACATTCGTAACAAAAATTCTCCGAGGCTTTGAAAAAGAAATCCTCTCCGCGGGAAAATGCAGGTATTCAAAGTGTCACTCACTCTGAGTCTGGAAGCGAACATGTCTTCCACTGTTTGGGGCAAATATTCCCTAGTAGCAGCTACCTCGCGCCACTGATCAACGGCGGGATGAAGAGCAGCTAGCGCGACCTCGTGAAAACTGACATAATGTTTCGCCAAGGAGCATTGTCGCTCGAGAACAAAGCCGTACCTTCTTCGTTCCTGAGTCATGGCCTGGAAAAAGAGCGGAGAAAAGACTCGATACGCGTCCTCGTTCGTTCATCACCCTTGGACCGATCCATGTATTTGCATACGCGTGTCCATCCGCTTCGATCATCGCTCGAGGATTATTACAGCTCGGCGAGCAAGTGCTCGAGGAAATTGCGAGATAGGAAAAGTATGGCGAGCTTTTGTTCTAAGTGCCTGTCCATTACATACTTACATTCTTCAAGCTCTGTTCACAAAAGGCGTCTAGCTTAGACTTCTCTTCCTCGAGGATCTGCATATTCTTCAGCTCTTTGTCCATGGCTAGTCCACTCTTGCTCGCGCCCCTCGACTTCTTTCTCTGCTTCTTCATCGTGGCCGCCGCTTTGCTGTAAGTTTCGGACCTGGTCTTGTGCTGCTGCAGAAACTTCTTCTGCTCGCTCTGAGGAAAGTATTATTGCATTATTCAGAAAATCCGCCGGTACCATCTGACGCCTCGTCGAAGGCTCGCTCACCTGGACGACCTTGGTGTCTTTCTCCAGGTTCGTCTCGAGGGGGACCAGTAGGTCGACGTAGAACGCTTTCAGCTGAAAGCAAGAGCAAACGGGCCGGGCTGGCAGGGTTCAAGACAGTGGAAAATTTTTAAGCACGGAAGCGCCGAGAAGTGAATTCGAAACGAGCTTAGGTAATGAGGGACCTTTAACGTTTCCCGACGCCAGGCTGAAAGAGTCGCCGGTCTCTTCCGCTCGCGATCTCGCCAGCAGTGTCTACGACCGGTTGACTGACCCGTTTTTAAGCTGATCTCGAGAAACGCTAGTCGAACATGGTCTCGTGAACATCCAACTGGCTACGTTGTCATTTTCGCTTGATCCGTGTCCTAAAGCTTCGAGCTCGAATATTTAATTTTAGAAAAACTAATTACAAATTGATCGGTGATCTATGCGTGACATTTTCTAGAAGCAAATGGAAAAAGATACCGTTATGAAAGGTTATTTTTGGTGTTAAAGGGTTTATAACGCAAAAGTAGTCACTGGAAACTGTGGAAAAACTGTATAGATCTTTAGTGAACGGGCGAACGGTTAGAACTGGCCTGTTTAGGGCCACGCAAGTCGCAATTCGTCTTCAGAAAACTATTTAATTTTACTACAACATTTGGTAGCGAAGCTAAGTTGCGTGGTCTCTACGGGAAGGTGAAACGCGGGACAACAAAATCGTAATCGTCATGGAGAGCAAATTCTTAACTAGAGATTTCTTCCGAATAGTTATCGATAGCTACCAAGTGGTATTGAGGCCTAACGGCCATAAATCTGTAAATAAATCTGTAATTAATATATTAATATTATATTAAACTTTAATATTAATTAAAGACTTGTACTCTCCTTGTTAGTAGAAATAGATTGTGACCAGCATGGTAGTGAGTCGTTCGGTGTTGGGGAGAGTCAAATTAGAATGTGTTTCCATGTGTTATAGTTACCTAATTTTAGCGTTCTTTTCTTGCGTTAAATTAGTTTTTCGAGTTTAGCGTTCTTATTATTCTTTTCATATTAATAATTTCATATTAATTATAATATCTATCTAACTATGATTTCGACGCATTCAGAGATATTCGCAGACTTCGTTAATTGTGCCAAATAACTATGGTTACCTCGCATTACACTCGAACTCAGCGTAACCAACTTTTAACCAAGGCAAAGGAAGATAACGTAATAATACAATAATACTCGACATAGAATGAAAGCAAAGTAGTTACACGCGTAATTGGAACTCCCGAAATTTAGTTAACAAGTGAAAATTGAATTCGACAGCATTCAGTATCGCGTATGAACCATACCAATTTCTTGAAACAACTAGAATTCCGAAATTAATTAAATTTTATTCGAGGACAATCAATTATAGCTTAATCGAAATTTAGTCGAGAGTTACCTCATAACTGATAACAATGCGAGCTGTATTACCTAAATTTCGTATGAATTTTCAACGTTGTCGGTATAATTTCCCCTAACTAACATATCCTCGACGTATAGTGTTCTCTAGCTTGGCTGAAAAGTGCAGTTGCCCGGAGCAACAATCAAAATTGCGTATACACACAGGTTGCCGTGCAGTGGACAAGGCAATCAGTCGGCTAGGACGAATGAAAATCAGAAAATCCGTCCGTTGGAATCCACGTCGGAAACGAAAACTGTGCAGGTGGTGTTAGCCGTGCACGAGCAACGGGACACGGGTTGATCGGGATTATTTTTTTCTCTTTTTCCGTTCCCTCCGCGGCTTAATGGACATTGATTAGAGACAGCATTTCGATCAGAAATACGTTCCCACGAATGGGCAACCTTCTGCCGATGGTCGATCGCTGTTCGTGAAAAGCGAAAGGGACGGGAAATGCGGGTTGAAGTGGCGCTGTTGACGCGTTGAAAAGATCTCCACGCATCCCCGACGTGTTTCCCGCTATCCACGATTTTTCACTAAGGATCTACCAGGCCATCGAGCAAGAAGGCTTCCCCCGGAAACGACGTAAAATCGAAAGGATGAGAAGAGTAACGTGATTCGAAGCATCTTGTACGAGTGTAGCTTCTCGTATTTGAAACTGTGTTTCTTCATTTTCTCGGAGTCACGAATCACGTTTGTGGAAAAAATTTGAAGAAAATGGAAATTTTCCGAGGTCGTGAATCTGTTATTATAATAAAGATCATGGTTGAATCGACGAATAAAAGAAGTAGCATAACAAGTGTATTTAGTGTGTTTATTATAATAAAGATCATGGTTGAATCGACGAATAAAAGAAGTAGCACAAGTGTATTTACTGTGCTTTCATCGAATACATTTGTCGTCGTTAAGCACAAATTTGCACATTCTTGAAATTATATAAAACAATTAAATGATTAAGAACTATTGTCTCGAAGAAATATGAGTAGAGAGAAGAAATTATTAAATTCTATTTAAATATTATTTTCTATAATATTAAATGAAAATTTCCGAGGCCATGAATATCTTATTATAATAAAGATCATGGTTGAATCGACGAATAAAAGAAGTAGCATAACAAGTGTATTTACTGTACTTTCATCGAATACATTTGTCATCACTGAAAAATAATTAAGCACGAAGATGCACATTCTTAGAATTATATGAAACAATTAAATCGTTAAGAACTATTGTCCCGAAGAAATATGAGTAGAAATATGGAAAGAAATTATTAATTTCTATTAAATATTATTTTATATAATAAATTTCTATATAATATTAAATAAAAATTCCAAATTGAAAGTCATTCATTCCTCTTTCCAGACGAAGTTATTGAAATTTTCAATGTTCATGTTCAAAAATCACGGATTTCATTTTTATTTGTTCTCTCTTGTGACTCTCGAAGTCTGCGCAGCCCTTCTTGAAGCAATCCAACCCACTCATGGTTGATTTTATTTAAGTGTTTGACAGTTTTACGTTCAACTTTCTCGTCGTCGTGTAAAATTCCACGGGGGTTATTTATTTCTCCAGCCTTCTCCTATATTCTTTTCACCCCCTCTAAGCTCGTTTCTTCCCCTTTTACGTGCCGATCAAAAGCAAATTTGCCAGGGAAAGTTTTTACCGTGGAAATCAAGCTTTCCAGACAAAATGGCCAAAATTTTGTTGGCCACGAACGTGTTTTGATTTACAAAGTCTCGGATTTAATTAAGCAGTTTTAGAACGAGGGTGAGCCGCGAAACAGCACCGTGCAATTTTAATGGCGAGTACGAAAGTTTTACAGTCGACTTTACGATCCGCTTCCGCGTTGCCCGCGGAGTTGCTTATTTCATTGTTCAACCATCCCTCCATCCTTTTTACGGTCCCGTGGCCAGGGGAAAAGGAGTTACCCCTTTGTTCTTCGCGATCACGCGTCAGCACATACTGATTCGCGTCAAAGGAAAAAACCTCTACACTTTCCTCTGAATTTTCGATCGTTTTCCATCGAACGCTCTGGGAGCGAAGCTTCGTGCAAGCGATTCCACGCGAAGCTTCGAGGAAGATGCAATAAATGTCTAGGAACGTGCTCACACACGCTTGTTACACTCGCGACATCCGCAAGCGTTGAAATATTTCCAACTGTTTCGGAAAATACAGCGTTTAACGGAGTTACGGACCGTGGTGGCGCTAGTGAGTTAGACGGCGAACCGTGTTAGACATGTAGCATTGCACAGGGGACGAATTGTATCGTCGATCGACTTCTCTCTTTCCTGATATGTATTACGCGTTATCTGTACAATTCTTTTACGATTTACTTGTAATACACGTTTGCGACGAATATATTCCAAACATTGTACTACATTGTACCGTTTGATTACTTTGTAATCTTATTAATACAATATGTCCGTCATTATTTTTCTAAATGTTTCAGTGTAATAGGAATGCATGACTCCTTGTCAACGCGTTATCAAACGAACGATCCTCCGCGAGAACATCCTTTATTCCCCGCAAATCCTCTGCAAAATAACCATCAGTCTCCCTTTCTCGGAAGGAGGAAGCCTGGTTCCCACCGGCATAGAATAAAATCGCGTTCCAGCTAATAGATCCAGGCTATCCAATCTTCGTAACAACGGAAAGAAACACCTCTTCCTCCAAACGTTTCCCCTAACGTGCTCCACCACTGTTTTGTTCCAAGTTCTCGCCAGCCAAGAAAGCCTGGACTCTGCGATTATCTTTCTTCTCCTTTCTCGCGAAACGCTGGGCCGGAGGATGGAAGAGCAGGCTTTTCGAGACGGACGTGGAAATCCGGTATAAAAAGCCAACCAAGTCACGGACCTTCCGAGTCGACGAAGCGCTGGGGCAAACATCCCTGTCTCTTTCTCGATCCTCTCCCCTCTGTGTGCAAATTTGAACGGCTGGGAACTCGCGTCAGCGCCCTCTGCAGCTCTGCCCTCGACGTCTGTACCGGATGGCTCGCTTTCATCCAGCCGAATCCTGGCCACTTCCGGGTGCCTTGCGTCAATGGAACGTCTAACGTTGCGGAGTGCGAGTTTCACGTCCGCGTTTCAATATTCATTAGAGGGTTTAAGCGGGAGTTTTAGCCCGCGTTTTCACCCTTCGCTTCTTTTCGCCGGTGCAGACGAAACGATACGTTGCGTGCTAGCCGGTTTCGTGGTTCGTTTAATCCTCCACTCGCGATTAGGCAACTTGTAATCTAGGATGTGACCGTTTCTCGTTCCAGTTTCAAGAAGGGACCCAAGATTCTGAGTTTCATTGAACGATAGAAATCAGCTCTTCCTTACTATTAGATCGTGACTGTCGAAATTCCACCTGTTTCATATCTCGCACGATTTGTTTTCTGCTTTAAGTTAGCATGACTCGAGGTAGCTTCGTTTTGCTGTAACAGGAACGAACGAGAGACGGTTCTTTGAACTCCACGTTCGATTTATCTCTACGTCACGCTTGGCTCCTTGGTTACCCAGACAAATCTTCCGCTTTAATACTGCAGGGATTATCCTTGTTAAATCCCCCGTAGATAAAGGTTTAGAGGTTCGAGAAGCAACCACGCTTCTTCGGTAACAATAACAGGTTTATTTCGAATAAAACGTGACGCAAACTCTCCTACTCGCGACACTTTAGCATTTTCTTTGGACTTTCAAGACTTTCTCTGGACTTTCAGAATTTTCTCTGGACTTCCAGCACTTTCTTTGGACTTTCAGGACTTTCTTTGGACTCTCAGGACTTTTTCTAAACTCTCAGAACTTTCTTTGGACTCTCACTCAGAAACTGCCTTCCACGTACTTTTCTCATACTTTATATACCCTTACTCGTTCATTCCCTATCATTCTAATTTTTTCGAGAATATAGCTAGACTTCCTCTAATCATAAGTCATAAATAGTCCTTCCACTCGATCCTCTTGCACGAGCTCACTTTCGTCCTTCCACGTACACTGGCATTAGCTAGTCTAGAACTGTGCATTCTCTCCTTTATTGCTATGTCCCAAACACTCTTCGTATTCTCTCAGGACCGTACCTATTCCATTCCTACAATACCTTCGAGCTAATCTAACACAACCTTGCGTTACCCCAGCGAAACGACTAGCCTCTGCATCTAACGAGAAATTCCGTAGATCCGAGTAATAGGAAGCATTTGACAGCATGTACCAAGGAACACAGGATTTATTCATAGCGGTTAAAGCTTTCGGGAAACATCGGGTAAAATTGATAGCCTAATTTATTGGCCAGTTAGATTTTACTTCGATAATTTCACTGCGAGGGGGAGAAATAGGGTGACTCGAGGGTCCGATGGAGACGGGGATGATAAAACAGGAAGCAGTCTGGAAAGTGCTCGGGATTAAGAGTGCCTCCTATCCGACTTTCAATAGAATCTTCATGGAAGTACGTTTCATCGATATCGTGCGCGATATTCGATTCATTTTATGCCGGTTCCCGTGTATATCGGAGGAAAGTTTTCAGGAACGAACGTCCCCGTCAACACTTTCGGCTCGATTGCCATATCTTAGAACGCTCTTAGCCATTCGCGATAAAAAGGGGAAACAAGGCTCGTCGATTGGCTTCCTTCCAGGGAGGGACATCCTTCGGCAACCAGAGGGAACAAAAAGCTTGCTGTATCATACCTTTTCCCTTGGCAAAAACTCGAGACCCGTTAATATATCGGCGCAGCCTTTGTTGCTGATTCACTGCTCCGAGATCCTTTCGTCGTGAGCACGATTAAAGAGAGGCCAATGAAAATTCGTTCGAACGGGCTGGGAAATCCCGTAACGATAGCCGAGATGGCGGAATTCCGCGGAGGGTGCGATATTTATTTGTTCGTCCGACTTCTCTGCAGGGAAGAATTAATCAGACGGTGCTTACGTCCTATTAAAGGACGTAAACTTGAGCTAGTTCATACGAGATTTTACAGATTTTTATCATATTGTACTATAATGCAAAGAATGAATGTGTCGATCGAATACAGCGTGTTTTCCCTGGTGGTTTGATTTTGTCTGTAATACTACCGATATTTTATTTATATAGATATTATATATTATATATAGATATTTACTATAGATATTTAATATATTATATACTATTTTATACAATTATACTATTATATTATATAGATAACTTTATTATTTA
>NW_016911671.1:4112-8106 GCF_001483705.2 Eufriesea mexicana | reverse complement strand
TATTTAATATTTAATATTTAATATTTATTATTCAATATTCAACATTTATTATATCAATAATATATTTTGTCTCTAATAATCTAAATGAATCTGCTGTTCGATTGAACGTGGTGCGTTTGTTCGATTAATCGAAGAATGGAATGGAAGAATTAATGAAATATATTCTGCCTCTAATATATTTTGTGAAATTAAATTTTTATTTAAAATGCTGAAATTTAATTATGGGACGATAAAACCCTATAGAATTTTATATTAATATTATTTCTTAATTTGAATTATTTATTTTAAAAATGATATTAATATTTAGTTTGGAGGATTGATAAATTTAATTAACCTTATTTATATTTAAACTTTGATTTAAGAATACAAAATTTCATGTAGTTATATTAATTAAAAGAATATATTACCTTATAAATAACAGAGTAATATCTTCTTAGTACAAAGTACAAATTAATAAAGATATTTGCGACCTCGTATCTCCGTGTATCTTATGGATATAGGGTGTGTCTTGATTGGGTGTCAGGGTGGTCTGAGTAATGCTGGTGATAAAGAAATAAAACAGATTCCCATGGATCTGAGACGTTTGGTGTTTGGGAAAAATTCTAGAGAATGAATATTTATAACAAAGTCTCTTGATCCTGGAACCTTTATTTCTTCAACCATAGAGATTAACCCCTTCTTTACCACGTATATATATTCATTACGAGCTAAAGGAAATTACAGTAAAGTACACTAATAACTGATCTATGAGTACTCAATTCTGCGACTGACCGACACTCTCTCGTTCTTTCTCACTCCTGAAACAATCTACCCTTTCTTCATCCCTCACTCGTTTCCAATTCATGCAAACACACGCTACACACTCATACGATGCATCCTCATAACGCATCACGGACATTCTAAGAATACGTTCGTCTTTCGCTATTAACACTTTCACTACCATGTTGGTCATATATGACCGGCCACAGGGTCTCCTGTGACGCCACGGTGGTTATTGGCTCCTGTGACCAGGGCACTTATATACTTTGAATAATAAAAATACTCTCATGGCGAGTATTTTTCAGTTTATATTCAGACCGAAACACGTGATTTCGGCGTGTCAAAGGATTAATCCGAACCTAAACATCCACTCGAGCCTACAGTCGTTTGGTCTCGTGGCCTACCATGATCCCGATTCTACGTCTATATGTTCAGAGTAGAACGATATTAAAATAATTTCGTTTCGCACGGGTTCAAGGATCAGAAGTCGCAGGATTAACGACGTACTCTATGAAATCCCATGCATCAAACCCGAAAACCTTTCAGGTCACCCCGTCGTTACCGATTCCGGGATCGGAGTCGCGAGAAAGAAAACATGCAGTCGCTGAACAGCTTTATGTTCTTAAGTGGATTGCCGAAGGGGCGAGGAAAAGGGTTTCGCGGAATGGCGGAAGAGGGAGGAAGCGAAGATGAATCCTTCGAGTGGTCTGGCTCAAATTCGAGCAGCTTGCATTACCTTTTGAGCCTTTTGAAGCTATTGCGAGCTGGTGAAACGATCGTCTGCAAAAGGGGAAGGGCCGATGGACCCTTTCGCGCAGATTAGTGGAGAATCCAATGGGCCATGGTGAAAGGTCGCGACTCGGAGGGTCTTCTATGGTGTTCAATGATGGTTATTCAATACGACCCTTTGCAAATTTTTCAATCGAACCATTCTTTCGCCTGCCACTGCCCCGAGTGCTTGTTTGCCGAATATTAAAAATATATTTTTCCTCACCGATCCGCTGAAAGAGCCCCGGCGTGTTCTCGAGTGCCAGTTTCCATTCTCCAGCGTTTGCAAGATCCTCTGTTAGCTTCGAGTACATGAGAGCATCGGTGTTCCAACTCCGACTCCCCATGAAATTTTATCACGTCGAAATCGTACGATTTTATCGCTCTTTGATGTCGTTATTATCACAATACGATGATATTCCTACTTCCAAACGATCGAAATTATTCGATGGAAGATTTTCTTGTCGTTGAAACTGACGAGTTGTTTGGGTGGTCTATTTCAGCTCGAACACTCTATATGTCATCAATTCGATAATAAATGACGAATTAAAGAGGAATTAAAATATTTAACGAGAACTTCAATTCTTAATTATATTTTTAATTTCTTGGAAGTATAAAATAAACGGGGGCTCGAGGTTTCCTGTGATGCGTATAGCATAAGGAACCCGTCAGCAAGGTTCCCATATCGCTCTGTAACACCAGCCCATTATTCAGCTTAACTTCGAAGACACATACAGCTTGCCAATTTTCCTCGAAGCAAAATAGATGTGGGATCGTATTTGCGTGAATTGACTTAAGATAGTATTGTTGGTTTCCTAATAGAATAAAATAAGCCCGTAAATAGAATGACGGCGACTGGCTATGAAACAAGAGAGACTTGCTATAGGTACTCTTCTGATCTTTTTTAAAACTGACTCTGATAGACTGTATCCAATGGACTGTCTCTGCACACACTCTTGGACTTTAGTACACGCTTAGACTTGTGAAACCGTCTTATAAGGGGAGTGCAAGTTCCTCGGGTTACCGATATAGTTGACACTTTGCAGGTTTGTAGATTTCGCCATGCTATTCAAGAATATATATCATTATAGCCGCAACTACTCAATAGTTTTTAAGATATTTAAGATTAAAATATTATTACTTCTCTAATTATATATTTATTTCCAATAATTTCTACGTGGACTCGTGAATTAATGTCGATAGCCTAGAATTCCTATGCCGAGGGACCGAGGTTCGAATCCCGTCCATAGTTCGAAATTTTTTCAATCTATTTTTTATTTTGTATTCATTTTCGCATATGAAAATATTGTAAATAAACAATTGTGAATAAAATTTTTTAATAAAAAAATTTATTTTTTACGCTTTCTTATGCTAGTATATATTTATTAAGAAATAAAAAGAATATTATGCAAATAAAACATTTTTCTATAGCAATTTTATCTACTACAGAAAGAAAACGAAAATATAAATAATCATTAGATACAGGAAATACAAAACCTATCACTTATGGAAGTATTAATTATTAAATTAAATATTGTATAAGAATATTGCCTATAAATCCAACTTTGCTGTGCAGCTATAAATATTCATGAATTAATTGCAAAAACTTGTAAATTTATTAATTTTCTTCTGCCGAATTGATTTCTATTATTTAGTTCGAATACAAATTTTACCGCCTCCGATCAGCGCCATCTGTGATTTTGAACCATTTGATCGGAAAAGTGATAGGAACATAGAATAGGCAAAGAGGTCGTCGAAGAGCTCGTCACGTGACAGACAAGGACAAAGAGGGGATAGAAGGACTCCGGCAGTGAAAAATTAATAAATTACACAATTTCCGTAATTAATTTATAAACTTTCATAATTTTAATACAAAGCTAGAACTTCAGGCTACATTCTCATATAATATTCGTCAACAATTTAACTCTAAATTGTTAGTTATTAATTTTTATTTGACGGCGTTTATGATTTCGTAACGACGACCATCGCGATCTTCTGTGAATATAATTAATACTAAACGAAACTAGAATGAAAATGTGATCAAAAGTTATATGAGAAGATTCGCAAGAACATTGTTTTTATAATGAGTGTATAAAGTTTCATATATTAATTGCCTAAAGGATAGTAATTAATGAAAAACCAATGGCGTCTTCGACAACAATTCATATACCCGGCAGAATAATAATTAATAATTAATTAATTAGGGACAAATTTATATCGAAAAATATATTGGAAAGTTCTTGAAGGATCCGGCTTTAAGATGGAATTATAAAAGTTCATAAATTAATCACAGATATTGAGTAATTAGTGAATTTTCCACTGCCGATTTGATTTATTAAAATATATTCGGAGCACATAACCAGAGTTAGTAAACCGACTTCAGAGCCATCTATGATTTTAGACTCGAAGCTCGAGTTCCGTAACAAGAACATAGATGGCTCTGATGTCAGTTTACTAACTCTGGTTA
>NW_016911671.1:3368-3639 GCF_001483705.2 Eufriesea mexicana | reverse complement strand
TAAATTTCAGAATGATGGAGCTGAGGTATATGAAGAAAAGAGAGAAGTTCGAATGAAGGCAGTGAGAAGAGAAGGGGGCAGCATATGTAGCAATAGAGAAGTATGTGTGACATTGACATGCAAATATGAGGATTATTGAAGAGATGGAGAATAAACACTTGGTAATAGTTATAAAAGTTAAAGATAAATTGAATATATAGTGTAAATGTTGTATTAAGGTACAAATGTGTAGAAATATCTATAGGAACTTGGAAACTATAAAAGCAGCAGG
>NW_016911671.1:0-1235 GCF_001483705.2 Eufriesea mexicana | reverse complement strand
GTATATCGGATAAGTCGAAGTAGCCTGTCCTAACCTAGTCAAACGTAACACAACCAAACGCAGCCCAACTCAACCTATGGTAAAGAGACCACTATTGCTGTCCTCGACAAAGACAAGCCGAACTTCCTAGAGCACAGTGGAGAGCTAAAATCCTCCGCATTACAGTGAATAGCGCAAATGCCGTAGATATCGTAACCTAACAATGCCTAGCGTAGCACAACTGAGGATGACGTGCGGATACCATGGCTCCTGGCATCCCCAGAGCCGAGGAGAATGCAGTAGAGCACGGTAGATCACAGAAATCCAAGGAACAGCTGTGTAAAGCACAGAAGATAGAGTAGTATATCCTAACCTAGCCGAACGTACATCCCCAAACGTACCCTAACTCAACCTAACATAACTAGGCCAATATTGCTTTCCCCCAAAGAGAGTAACAGAGTGTACTAGGGCACCGTAGAGCGCAGAAACCCAACGCATTGCAGTGAATAGCACAAAAGTTGAAGACATCCTAACAACACCTGACCTAACCAGACCTAACCAAGCGTGGCGTAGCTCAACGCAACGTGCCGCGACCCCAGCTGCTGTCCTCCGCAGAGGCAAGCAGAATGCAGTAGAGCACAGAAGATCACAGAAACACCAGAAATAGTCGAATTAGCCTATCCTAACCTAGCCAAACGCAACATATGCAAATGTAACATAATTTAACCTAACATGGCGAGCCAAAAATTGCTAACATCCACAGGGACAAGTAGAGTGTACTAGAGCATAGTAGCTCGCAGAAATACTCCGCATTGCAGTGAATAGCACTGAAGCCGTATCTTTCCAGACATAACCCATGCTAGCATAACCAAACCAAACGTTGCCTGCCTCAACTTAACGTGCCGCGGCCAGTATTGCTGGCGTCCCCAGTTCCAAGCAGGATGTAGTAGAGCCCAGTCGAGCGCAGTAACGCACCGAACATCAGTGTATAGCAAGGAAGTCAAAGTTATCCTTGCCGAACCTAGTCTGATCTGAACTAACCAAACGTAACCTGATACAAATAAAAGTGCCGAAACTACTGTAGCTGGCCTCCACTGACCCAAGCGGTAGATATTAGAACACAGTAAAGTGCAGAAATCCGCGGATAGGAGTGTATAACACAAAAGTCCGAACTATCCCCTCCTAACCTCACTAAGCGTAACATAACCGAACTTAGCTTTGCTCAGCCTAACGTGTCGAGACCACTACTGCTGGCC
>NW_016911670.1:0-564 GCF_001483705.2 Eufriesea mexicana | reverse complement strand
ATTCTATTGGCGTGCTATAGCCATTGCAGGGCTATAGAATCCGGCTGGAAAATACTATTTTATGGACTTTTTCGACTTATATAGTGTTGAACTAACTTTCTTGCATAAACGAGGAGGAAAGATAGGAAAGATCCCATTTGCGTGCTATAGCCATTGGAATGCTATAGAATCTGCCTAGAAAATTCAATTTTATTGACATTTTCGACATATATCGTGGTGAGCTATCTCCTTTCTATACGTACGGAGGAAGGTTTCTATTGGCGTACTATAGCCATTGCAGCGGTTTAGAATCTGGCTTGAAAATTCATTATATTGTCATTTTCGGCTAATATCGTGGTGAGAAAACTGTCTTGCATAAATAAGGGGGAAAGGTTCCATTGACGTGCTGCAGACCGCATTGCGACAGGATCAGGGTGGAAAATTCAATTTTATTGACATTTTCGACTTATATAGGTGTGAACTAACTTTCTTGCATAAATGAGGTGGTAAGATCCCATTGAGGTGCTATAACCATTGCAATGCTATAGAATCTGCCAAGAAAATTCAATTTTATTGACATATTCG
>NW_016911669.1:0-498 GCF_001483705.2 Eufriesea mexicana | reverse complement strand
TCTACTATCTACAATGCTCTAATATAACCCGCACGACTCTGGGGATGCCAGCAATGGTGGCCGCGGCTTGCTTGGTTGCGTTTGGCCAGGTTTGGTTAGGTTTGGGTAGGGGAGGAGAGCTCTGATTTTTGTGCCTAACACTGTATTTCGGAGGATTTCGGCGCTCTTCTGTGCCCTACCATAATCTACTCGACTCTGGGGAAGACAGTAATTGTGGTCTCGGCACGTCTGGTACAAATAAGTTACGTTTGTTTATGTTACGTTTCGTTTGGGTAGGGGAGGATAGCTTTGGCTTTTGTGCTAGGCACTGATATTCCGTGGATTTCTGCGCTTTACGATGCTCTAATCCTATCTGCCAGGCTCTGGGAATACCAGCAACACTGGTCTCGGCTCTTTAACCATATTTAATCTACGTTTGCTTAGGTCAGGTATGGCCAGGCATGGTAATGGTATCTTAGACGTTTGAGCAATTCGCTGCTGCTTGGCAGCCTTCTACGC
>NW_016911668.1:1575-3459 GCF_001483705.2 Eufriesea mexicana | reverse complement strand
AGCAAAACATAGCCTAACCCAACCGAAGCGGATGTTATCTGACTCAAGGTAACGTGCCGATGCAACTATTGCTGCTCTTCCCAGTGCCAAGCCGAACGCGCTAGTGGAGATTACAATGCAGAGATCCATAGAAACGCAGTGTACATTGGTAAAGTCGCGGCTACCTAAGCCTATCCCAAGCCAGCAGAACATAGCCGAACATACACTAACTCAACCTACCATGTCGAGACCGATATTGCTGCCCGCCCAGAGACAAGCAGGACATATTGGAGGACAGTGGAGCGCTGAAATCGACCAAATAGCAGTGTTCAGCGCCAAAGTTAAAGCTATCCTGTCCAAACTTAGTCTAATCCAACCTAACCGGCCACAGCCTGACTCAGCATAACGTGCTGAGACTAATATTGCTGGCATTAGGAGAGCCAAACGGAAAATATTGGAGCACCTTATTGCTTAGAAATCCACTTAATGGCAGACTTCAGCACTAGTCCACAGCACAGAAGTGCACCGAATAGTGCTGAACAGCACAAAAGTTGAAGCAACCATAGCAAAACATAGCCTAACCCAACCGAAGCGGATGTTATCTGACTCAAGGTAACGTGCCGATGCAACTATTGCTGCTCTTCCCAGTGCCAAGCCGAACGCGCTAGTGGAGATTACAATGCAGAGATCCATAGAAACGCAGTGTACATTGGTAAAGTCGCGGCTACCTAAGCCTATCCCAAGCCAGCAGAACATAGCCGAACATACACTAACTCAACCTACCATGTCGAGACCGATATTGCTGCCCGCCCAGAGACAAGCAGGACATATTGGAGGACAGTGGAGCGCTGAAATCGACCAAATAGCAGTGTTCAGCGCCAAAGTTAAAGCTATCCTGTCCAAACTTAGTCTAATCCAACCTAACCGGCCACAGCCTGACTCAGCATAACGTGCTGAGACTAATATTGCTGGCATTAGGAGAGCCAAACGGAAAATATTGGAGCACCTTATTGCTTAGAAATCCACTTAATGGCAGACTTCAGCACTAGAGTCAAAGCTATTAGCTCCTAACATATCCAACCTTAATATAACCATACATAACCTAACTCAGCCTAACGTGCCGAGACCGCTACAGCTGCCATCCCCGCTGCCAAGGAGGACATACTAGAGCACAGTACATCGCAGAAATCCACCAAATAGCGGTGCACACAACAAAAGTTAGAGTTATTCTGAAAAAACTTGTCCTAACTCAACCTAACCGAACGTTACATGAGTCAACATAACGTGCCGAGACCACTATCGTTGGCGTTCCCGGAGGCAAGCAGGACATACTAGAGCCCAATGGTGCGATCAGTCCACCACATAGCAGTGTACAGCTCCGGAGTTATACCTATGCTATTCAAACTTAGCCTAACCCAACCAATCCGAACGTAACTTGACTCAACATAACGTGCCAATGCCACCATTGCTGGCATCCCCAGAGCCAAGCTGAAGATATTAGAGCACTGTATGGCGCAGGCATGCACCTAATGGCAGACTATAGAACTAAAGTCAGTGCCACCTTCTCCTAACGTAGCCTAACGTAACATAACCCAACCTGCCGCAGCTCAATCAAACGTGCCGCCACCTCTAACGCTGTCCTCGCCAGAGCGAAGCATAACACGTTAGTGGAGAGTAGGACGCAGAAACCCATAGCATTGCAGTGTACATCGGAAAAGACAAAGCTACCCAAGCCTAACCCAAACCACCAGAACGTAGCCAAACATTGCCTATCTCAAACTAACCTGCGGAGACCGATATTGCTGCCCTCCCAGAGACAAGCAGGATATACTAGAGCACAGTACAGCGCAGGAATCCACCTTATATCAGTGTACAGCATAAAAGGTGAAGCTACCCTAAGCAAAC
>NW_016911668.1:0-1058 GCF_001483705.2 Eufriesea mexicana | reverse complement strand
CCCGTAGGTCGCAGAAATCCACCTAAAAGCAGGTTATATCTCTAAAGTCGAAGAAACCCTTTCCTAGCCCGGGCAATCGTAACATATCCAAACGTAACTTAACCCAAACTAAGTTGCCGTGAACACTATTACTAGCCTCGCCAGAGCCAAGCAGAACACGTTAGTGGAGAGTAGAGCTCAGAAATCCTAAGAATCGCAGTGTATATCGGAAAAGTCGAAGCGATCCAAGCCCAACCCAAGCCAACGGATCATAAACAAGCATAGCGTAACTCAAACTATCCTTCGGAGACCAACATTGCTACACTTCACAAAGCCAAGCAGGACATACTAGAGCACAGCACAGAGCAGGAATCCAACTAATAGCAGTGTACAGCACAATAGTTAAGGCTACCCCAACCAAACTTAGTCTAACCCAATCTAACCGAATGAAACTTGATTCAACATAACGTGCTGAGACAAATATTGCTGGCATCAGCAGAGCCAAACTGAAAATATTGGAGCACTTTATTGCACAGAAATCCACTTAATGGCAGACTACAGCACTAAAGTCAAAGCTATCTGCTCCTAACATATTCAATCTTAATGTAACCAAACATAACCTAACTCAAGCTAACGTGCCGCGACCACCATTGCTGGCCTCCCCCGGGCTAAGCGGAACATACTAGAACGCAGTAGAGCGCAAAAATCCATCAAACATCAGCCTCCAGCACAAAAGTTAAATCTATCCCAACCAAAGTTCACCTGACCCAACCTAACCGAAAGTAACCTGACTCAAAATAACGTGCTGAGACCACTATTTCTGGACTTCCCAGAGCAAAGCTGAAGGCATTAGAGCACTGTAGGTCGCAGGAATCCGCCTAACGGCAGAATATAGCAATTTGGTGAAACCTACCTCTCCTAACCTATCGAATTGTGACATTACCAAACATAACCTAGCTCATCCTAACTAGCCGGGACCACACATGCTGGCCTCCCAAGAGCCAAGCCGAGAATATTAGAGCACAGTCGAGCGCCGCAATCCTCCGAAAAGCAGTGCACAGCACGAAGGTAAAAGATAA
>NW_016911667.1:0-9626 GCF_001483705.2 Eufriesea mexicana | reverse complement strand
CCAAACGCAGAGAGACTCAATCTAATATGCCGAGGCCACTTTTGTTGGCGACGCCGCAGACATGCAGAATATTACAGAGCGTAGTTGAGCGCAGAAAAACGTAGAGTAGCAGTGTGTTGGACAAATGTCAAAGTTATGCTACCCTCACCAAGCCTTACCCGACGAAGCCAGACGTAATCTAGCTGAACCTAATGTGCCGAGACCACTGCTACTGGCCTCCACCGAGCGATGCAGAATGTGCCAGAGCGATGTAGAGAGAAGAAATGGACCAAATAGCAGCGTAGAACACAATAGTTGAAGCTACAGTTACCCAACCTCTCCCAACCTAGCGTAACCGAACATACCATGGCTCAATCTAACGTGCAGCGACCTATACTTCTGGCATCTCCAGATACTTGCAGAATACGAAGGAGCACAGTACAGCGTAGAAATACATAGAACAGCATTCTGCAGCACAAACGGCACACCAATCCTTACCTAACCCAACGTAACTTAGCCTAACCAAACGTAACATTACTCAACAGAACGTGCCGGGACCACTGTCTCTGGCATTCACAGAGGCAAGCAAAACATTCTAGAGCACAATAGATTGCAGAAAACCACCGAACAGCAGCGTACAGCACAAAAGCCAAAGCCATACCATCAAAGCATAACCAAGCCTAACCTAACCAAACGTAAAATAACATAATCTATAGAGCCGCGATCGCTATAGCTGTCATCCCCGGAGACAAGGAGAACATATTGGAGGAGAGCAGAGCGCAAAAACCCATGGAATAGAAGTGTATAACAGAAAAGTCACGGCTACCCTAGCATATCCAAAATAACCTAAACCATCGTAACTCAACATAAATGAACATAACGTGCCGAGACCACTATTGCTGGCGTCCACAGAGACGTGTAGAATGTGAAAGAGCAAAGTAGAGAGCAGAAATCCATAAGTTGTCAATGTGTACCACAATGGACACTGCAATCCTAAACTAACCCAGGCCAACTTAGCCTAGCCAAACATAATGTGGCTCAACTTAACGCGACGCGTCGAATGTTGCTGGCCCCCACAGAGAAAAGCAGGACGTATTAGATGAGGGCAGAGCTCAGAGATGCTTTACACCGCTACTCGGTGGATTTATGCGCTCTACATTGCTCTAATATGTTCTGCCTGTCTGGGTCTACAAACAATAGTGTCCTCGGCACGTCACGTTTAGCTTGGCTACGTTCGGTTGGGTTAGGTTAGGACCGATCAGGTTTGTATATCTTTGGCTATTGTGCTGTACAGTGCAAGGCGTTGGATTACTCTGCTCTACTGTGCACTGGTATCATCTGCTTGGCTCTTCTGGCGAGGCAACAAAAAGTGGTCTCAACACGTTAGGCTTAGCTATGTTAGGCTCGGTTGGGTTACGTTAGTCTGGGTTAGGTTAAGATAGGATTGACTTTTCCTCATACACTTCCTTTCTATGGAATTGTGCGTTCCTTGCACCTCTAATATGTTGAGCTTGGCGATGGGGAAGCTAGCAATAGTGGACTCGGCTCGTTAGGTTAAGTTAGGTTACGTTTGGTTAGGATACGTTTGTTAGGGTTAGGTACGGATAGCTGCGATTTCCGGAGCATAGACTGCAATTCGGTGTGTTTCTGCCCTTTACACTGCTCTACTACACTCTGCTCGATTCTGGGCATGCTACCAATGGCGGTTGCTGAGCATTAGTTTGTGACAGTTTACGTTTGTGCATGTTACGATTGGGTAGGTTAGTAGAGGATAGCTTTGACTTCTGTGCTATACACTGGCATACGGCGAATTTCTGCACCCTGCGTTGCGCTTATATGGTCGGCTTGGCTCTGGGAAAGACAGCAATAGTGGTCTCCTCACAATAGCTTTTGTTAGACTACGTTTGGTCAGGTTTGGTTATTATGGCTTTTACTTTTCTGCCTTACACTGCCAATGTATGGACTACTGCGCCCTACTCCCCTCTAATATGTTCTGCTTGGCGGTGGGGAGGCCAGCAGTAGTTGCCTAGGCATGTTAGGTTGTCCTATGTTGCGCTTGGCTGTGCCACGTTTGCTTAGGTTTGCAGAGGATATCTTTGACCTTTGCGTAGTAGACTGATATTCGGCGGGCTACTGCGCTCTACATTATTCTGCTATACCCTGCTCGACTCTGGGGTGGCTGGCGGTAGTGGTCGTAACACGATAGTTTGGGTTATGTTACGTTTGGTCATGCTAGGTTGAGTTATGTTTAATTATGATTGCTTTGTGCTAGATACTGCTATTCCGTGTATTCCTGCGTTCTACTGTGTTCTAATATGCTCTGCTTGTCTCCGAGGAGGCCAGCAATAGTGGTCTCGGCATGATTGGTTCAGTTTGTCGACGATTGGAGAGGTTAGTTTGGGTCAAGCTATCTTCGGATACCTTTGGCTTTTGTGACATACACTGCAGTTTGGCAGATTTCTGCGCTATGCTGTGATCGACTGAATTCTGCCCTGCACTGGGGAGTCCAGCAACTGTGGACGCGGAATGTCATGTTTAGCTTGGCTACGTTTGGTTGCGTTACGTTAGTTTGGGTTAGGCTTGGAAACTTCGACTCCTCTGCTGTACAACGCGTTTCTATGCATTTCTGCGCCCTACTCTCCTCTAATATGTTCTGCTTGGCCCTCAGGGGCTAGTAATATTGGTCGCGCCACGTTAGGCTGAGACAGGTTATGTTCGGCTATGTTAGGCTCCGCTGGCTTCGGTTAGGATGGTTTCGACTTTCGTGTTACACACAGCTATTATATGGACTTCTGCGCTCCGCAGTGCTCCATCACACACTGCTTGGCCCACGTGGTGCCAGTAATATTGGCCGTGGCACGTCAGCCTGTGTTAGGTTACTTTTGGTCATGTTACGTTTGTCTACGTTGGTATAGGATTGCTTCGACTTTTGAGCTATACACTGCTGTTCGGCGGATTTCTTCGCTATACTGTGCTCTAGAAAGCTTTGCTTGGCTCTGGATAGGCCCGAACTGTTTGTCTCGACACGTTAGTTTGAGACAGTATACGTTCGGCTGGGTTACGTTAGCTTTGGCTAGGATTGGGTTGCTTCGACTTTTCCTATATAAACTACGATTCTATGGATTTCAGCACTCTACTCTCCTCTACTACGCTCTGCCTGTCTCTCTTCTGGTCAGCAATACAGGTCGCGACACGTTAGGTTGTGTTAGGTTACGTTAGGTAACGCTATGTCTGGTTCGGCTAGGATAGAATGGCTCCGACTTTTGTGCCGTACACTGCTTTTCGGTGGATTTCTGCGATCTGCTGTGCTGTAATATGTTCACCCTTGCCCTGGGTACGCCAGCAAGGGTGGTCTCGGCACGTTAGTCTGAGTTGGGCAACATATGGTTAGCGTAAGTTAGCTTGGATTAAGTCTGGGAAGCTTTGGCTTTCGAGGTATACACGGTTATTCGGTGGGTTTCTGCGCCCTGCTGTGCTTTATTCGACCCTGCACGAATCCAGCCAGGAGGGCAACAATGGACGCGGCAGGTTAGGTTGAGTCAGGCTACGTTTCGGTACGCTATGATTAGTTAGGTTAGGAGAAGGTAGCTCCAACTTTTCCACGTTGCACTGCTGTTCGTCGGATTCCTGCTCTTTACCGTGCTCTAATATGTTCAGCTTGGCTATGCGAATGCCAGCAAATGTAGCCCCGGCAGGTTGTGCTGCGATAGACTAGGTTGAGTTAGGTTAGGCTTGGTCAGGCTGCTATTGGGTAGGTTAGGAGGGGATAGCTTTGCTTTTCGTGCTAGGGTGTCCTGTTAGCTGGAATTCAGCGCCCTAGAGAGCTCTAATATTTTCAGCATGGCTTTGGGAGGGCCAGGAATATTGGTATCGGCGCGTTACGTTTAGACATGTCACATGCGGTTAAGTTCGGTTAGGCTAAGTTTGGTGAGCATGGCTTTAACTTTTGCGCCGTACACTGCTATTCGTAGGATATCTGCGCTCTATTGTGCTCAGTCTTGATTGGCCCTGGGGAGGCCAGCAATAGCGGTCTCGGCTCGTTACTTTGAGTCAGCTTACGTTCGGTTAGGCTTTCTTAGGCTATGTTTGACTATGATAGCATTAACTTTCGTTCTGTGCACTGATATACGGTGGATATCTGGGCTCTATTGAGCTCTAGTGTGTCGTGCTTGGCACTGGGGAGGGCAGCAGTAGCTGCCTCGGCACGTTAGGTTGAGATAGGTTACGTTTTGTTATGTTACTGTTTGATGGGTTAGGGATGGATTGCTTTGACTTTAGTGATATAGTCTGCTATTAGGTGGATTTCTGCGGCGTGCAGTGCTCTAATGCTTTCAGCTTGGCTACGGGAAGGCCAGAAATTGTGGTCTCGGCATGTTACGTTGAGACAGGTTATCTTCGGTTAGGTTGGTTCAGCACTAGTTTCGTCGGGATAGCTCTAACTTTTGTGGTGTTCATTGCTTTAAGGTAGATTTCTGAACTCTGCAGAGTTCTAGCATGCTCTGCTTGGACCTGGGGGCAGCAATATCGGTCTCGGCACGATAGCTTGAGTTGGGCTATGTTTGGTTATGCTCTGATAGTTTGCGCTAGGTGAGGGTAGCTTCATCTTTTCAGATATATACTACGATTGTATTGATTTCTGCGCTCTACTCCCCGCTAATGTGTTCTGCTCTGCTCTGCGGTGTCCATCAATATTGGTCGCTGCACGTTAGGTTCAACCAAACTTGGCCTAATCTTGCATAGCCAAACGTAACGAATCTCATCCAAACGTGTCACGGCCACTATGGCGGGCCTGCACATAGACGAGCGAAACATATTACAGCACAGCAGTTCTCCGAAATCCACTGAATTGCAAAGTATAGCACAAACGTTAAAGCTACTATTTTCTAGCCTAACCAAACGTAACATAACCGAACGTAGCATAGCTCAATTTTACGTGCCTAGACCACTATTGCTGCCATCCCCAGGGAAAAGAAGTCTATACTGGGACACAGTAGAGCACAAAAATCCGCCGCACTGAAGTGTAAAACACAAAAGTCGAAGATATCCTAACCTCACCAGACATAACTTAACTTAACCAAACGTAGCCGAACTCAACCTAACGTGCAGAGACCACAAATGCTGGCCCCGCCAGCGTGAGGTGGAATACATTAGAGCACTGTATAGCGCAGATATTCACCGACTAGCAGTGTATAGTACAAAAGTCTAAGCTGTCCTGTCCCCACCTAACCAAACGTAACATGACTGAACGCAACATATCTCAGACAACCGTGCCGACATCAATACTGCTTGGCTCCCCATAGCCAAGCAGAATATATTATAGCACAGTAGAGCCAGAAACCCACCGAAAAGTAGTGTATTGCATAAGTGTCAGAGCCATTCTAACCGAACTTAACCTAACCTGACCTAATCAGAAGTAATGTAACCGAACCTATCTTGCCGCGTCCGCTATGCAGGGCTCCCCAGAGCCGAGCACAGTATAGCAGTGCAGTTAAGAGCGCAGAAATACACCGAATAGCAGCGTGTAGCGCAAAGGTCAAAGCCGCTCTAACCAAACTTAACCTAACCTAACAAAGCCAAGCATAACCTGACACAACCAAACCTGCCACGAACGCGATTGCTGGCCATCCGAAAGACAAGCAGTTGCTAGTAGAGGAACGCAGTGCACAGACATCCTCCGAATAGGAGTGTACTGCACAAAAGACAAGGATAACCCTGCCAGACCTATCCAAACCTTGGCAAACCAAGCGTAACGTAACTCAACCCTGGTCGCCGAGACCACCATTGCTGGCCTCGCCAGGTCCAAGCAGAAAAAACTACAGCACACTGGAGCGCAGAAATTCAACTTGTAGCAGCGCATACCACGAAGGTCAGATCCATCCAATCTCAACCTAAGCTAACGTAACGTAGCCAAACGTAACCTAACTCAAACGTACGGGCCTAGACAAATATTACTGGCATCCCCAGAGTCTAGCAGAGTATAGTAGAATAACGTGGAGCGTAAAAATACGCCGAATTGCAGCGTACAGCACAAGAGTCAAAGCTATCCTAACCTACCCGGTCCAAACGTAGTATAAACAAACGCAACCTATCCTATCCAAGCGTGCCCGGACCACCATTGCCAGCATCACTAGAGTCAAGCAGAATATACTGCAACACAGCAGAGCGCAGAAAGCCACAGAATAGCAGTCTATACCACGAAAGTCAAGGTAATCAAAAGTTAACTCGTGCTAACATAAATTCACCGAACGTAGCCTAACTCAACCTAACGTGCAGAGACCACCATTACTGGCCTCCCCTGAGTCGGGCAGAGTATAGTGGAGCTGTGTAGATCGTACAAGTCCACAGAATAGCAGTGTAGAGCACACAAGGCAACCCAAACCTAATCTAACATATCGAAACTTAATATAAGAGAACGTAACATAACTTAACCAAACCAAAATGGACTACTATTTCTGGTCTCCTCGAGTGGAGCAGAGTATAGTAGAGCAATGAAGACCGCAGAAATCCACCGAATAGCAGTGGATAACGCAAAAGTCAACGCTATCATATCCGAAATTAACCAAGTGTAACTTGACCCAACCTGACGCGCAACGAAAGCTATTGCTGGCCGCGCGAGATCTAAGCAGATTATGGCACAGCAATGTGGAACGACGAAATCACCCGAATAGTAGTTTATAGCAAAATGTAGGAGGTACCCTTACAAAATCCGATCTAACCGAACCTTGTCAAACGTAACCAATCCCAACCTAACGAGCCTAGCTCGCAATTGCTGGCCTGCCCGTCGCCGGGCGTGGCATATTAGAGGAGAGTAGAGCGCAGAGTTCCCTGGAGCAGAAGCGTATTGCACTAAAGTCAAGGATATTCTAACCCAACCCAAATAAACGTAACATAATCGAGCATAACCCAACGCAACCTAACAGCCCGCGGCCACTATTTCATGCATTCCCAGTTCAAAAGCAGGGAATATTAGATCACAGTAGAGCGCAGGAATCCACTGAACAGCAGTGTACAGAAAAAAGTCGAAGCTAACCAATCCTAACCTAACCAAACATAACATAGCCAAACATAGCCTAACGCAATTTAACGTGCCGCGACCACTATTGCTGGACTTCCCTCGGCCAAGCAGAATATAGTACAGCACAGTAGAGCGTAGAAATCCACCGAAAGTCAGTTTGTACCACGAAAGTCACATCTAACCGGACCTAAACCAAGCTAACGTAACGAAGCCAAGCTTAGCATAACTCAACATAACGTCCCGAGACCACTATTACTGGCCTGCCCAGAGTCGGGCAGAGAATAGTAGAGAATCGTAGGGCGTAGAAGTATGCCAAATATCAGTGTATATACAAAAGTCAATGCTATCCTAACCATACCTATTCAAACGCAATACAAACAAACGCAGTATATCTTACCATAACGTGCCGCGGTCGCTATTGTAGCCCCCCCCCCCTCCGCCAGAGCACAGCACAATATACTGGAGAACAGTAGAGAGCAGAAAGCCAAAAAATGGCAGCGTATTGAAAAAAGCTCAAATATATCCTAACCAAACCTAAACTAACCAAACCTAGAATATCTAACCGGACGTTACGAGACCTATGATCCTGCCGTCCCAAGTGCCAAGCAGAACATATTAGAACACTGTAGAGCGCAGAAATCCAACAAATAGCGGTGTATAACACAAAAATCAAAGCCACCTTGACCAAACGTAGCCTAACCTAAACAAACCAAACGAAACATAACACAAACCATTGCGCCACGGCCGCTATTGTTGGCCTCCCCGGAGTCGAGCAGAGCATAGTAGTGCAATGAGGAGCGCAGGAATCCACCGAATAGCAGTGTCAAGCACGAAGGTCAAAGATATGATATCCTCACATGGTCAAACTTAGTACCACCGAACGAAGCTAACGCAACCTGACGTGACTACACCATTATTGCTGACCTCCCCAGAACAAAGCAGAAACTATTAGTGCAGAGCACAGTGCAGGAATCAACGGAACAGCAGTGTGTAGCACGAAAGTCAAAGCCGTCCTTTCCTAACATAGCAAATCGTAACATAACCAAACCTAACATGACACATGGTAATATGACGTGACCACTGTTGCTGTCCTCCACAGGTTCGAGCAGAGCATAGTAGGGCACAGCAAAGCGCGGAATTCCACCGTATAGCAGTGTATAACACGAAAGACGAAGCTATTCATTCCTAGCCCAGACCAACGTAACATAACCGAACGTAGCATAACTCAACCTAACGTGTCGACACCACCATTACTGTACTCCTCTGAGTCGAGCAGGGTACAGTAGAGATATGTTGGTCGTACACGTCCAAGGAATAGCAGTGTACACCACACAAGTCATCCCTATCCTGTCGTAGCGTATCCAAACGTTATATAAATGAACGCACCGTAGCATAACGTAATGTGCCGAGACCACTATTTCTGGACCCCCAGAGTCAAGTAGAATATACTAGAGCACAGTGAACCCCAGATATCCACCGCATTGAAGTGTAAAGCAGAAAAGAAAAGATTACCCATCATAACCTGGCCTAACGTAACACAACCAAATGCAACCTGTCCCAACCTAACGCGCCCATTCCAATAATACTAGCCACCACATCGCCAAGCAGGGCATATTAGAGGAGAGTAGAACTCAGAGGTTCATAGAAATGCAGTGTATGGTACTAAAGTGAAGTATACCCGACCTATACCGGCATACCTAACCTTACCAAACGTAACCTACCACAACTCAAATCGCCGCGGCCACTATTTCTGGGATTCACAGTGCAAGGCAGGAAATATTAGAGCACAGTAGAGCGCAGAAATCCAACGAACAGCGGTCCATATCGCAAAAGTCATAGCTGTCCTTTCTTAACCTACCACAACGTAACATAAGCAGACGTAACGTAACCCATACTGCCGTTCAACGTCAGCTATTGCTGGCCTCGCGAGAGCTAAGCAGAGTAGAGCAGGGAAACGTACAGTGCGGGAATCATCCCAATAGCAGTGTAAAGCACAAAAGTCAAAGTCATCCTAGCCAAGCCTAACCAAACGTAGCCTATCCGAACGTAACATAACTCAACCTAACGTGCAAAGACCACTATTCCTGGCGTCCACAGAGGGAAGCGGAGTGCGACAGCGCAGACAAGAGAGCAGAAGCTCATAGAGTAGGAGTGCGTAGCGCAAGAGACAAAGCCACCCAAACGAAACACAACGTATCCTTACCTAACCAAACGTAATATAACTGCACCTAACGTGGGGCGACTATTCTCTCTGGCCTCCCGAGAGTCGAGCAGATCATAATGAAGCAATGTAGAGAGCAAAAGTCCACAGAATAGCAATGTAAAGCGCAAAAGTCTAAGCTGTCCTATCCTAATCAAGCCAACCGTAACATAACCGATCGCTGCATAACTCAGACTATCGTGCCGAGACCAATACTGCCGACCGCCCCATAGCGAAGCAGAATATGCTAGAGCACAGTAGAGAGCAGAAATGCACCGCACTGCAGTGTGTGGCACAAAAGTCAAAGCAAACCAAACCTAACCCATACCATCATAACCTAACCAAACGTAACCTATCTCAGCCTAATCTGCCGAGAACACAATTACTGGCTTCCCCAGTGTCGAGCAGAGAGATGTCGAGCATTGTAGAGCG
>NW_016911666.1:0-1624 GCF_001483705.2 Eufriesea mexicana | reverse complement strand
CCAAACAAACGTAACCTCACCAAACGCAGTCGATCTCAGCATATCGTGCCGCGAATACACTTGCTGGCATTCACACGACCAAGCAGAATATATTCCAGCATAGTACGACGCAGAAGTCCACCGGATAGCTGTGTACAGCACAAAAGTGAAAGCTATCCTCTCCTAACATAACCGATCGTCACAAAACCAAACGTAACACATCTAAACCCAGCGCGCAAAGACCACGGTTACTGACCACCCCAGATTCAAGCAGAATATACTAGAGGAACGTTGGGAGTAGAAATACACATACTAGCAGTGTATAGCACAAAAGTTGAAGATATCCAATCGTATCCTATCCATACGTAACACAACCGAGCGTAACCTAATGCAACCTAACGCGGCGAGGCCGCAATTGCTGGCCTCCACAGAGCCGAGCAGTATATACAAGACAACAGTAGAGCACAGAAATCCGATATATTGCAGTGTACAGCACAAATGTCAAAGATATCCAAACCATTCCTGAAACAGCCTAAACTAACCAAACTTAGTGAACTCAACATTACGTGCCGAGACCAATATTGCTGCCCTTCCCAGAGCCATGCGGAGCATACTATAGCACATTAGAGCGCAGAAATCCTCCGAATAACAGTGTATAACAAGATTGTCAGAGCTACCCTAACCTAACCAAACCCAACCAAACGTACCCGAATTCAACCTATGATGCGCGACCACTATTGCTGTCCTCCCCTGAGCAAAGCGGAAAATATAAGTTCACAATAAAGCGAAGCAATCCAACGTATAGCAGTGCATAGCACAATAGCCAAAGCTACCGTACCGTGACCTAAAGAAAAGTAACATAGCCAAGCGTAACATACCTCAACCTAACGTGCCGAGACCACTAATGGTTCCCTCGGCAGAGCAAAGCGGATCATATGACATGAGAGTAGAGCGCAGCAATACATACTGTCGCAGTGTATGGCACAAAAGTCAAAGCTACCCCATCCTAACCCAACCAAACCTAACGCAGACAAACGGAACATGACTCCACCTAACGTGATGGGGCCGCTATTGCTGGCCTCCCCAGAGTCGAGCAGATCATGGTAGAGACGAGCGGAGCTCAGAAATCCATAGTATCGCAGCGTATAGCAGAGGTGTAAAAGCTGACGGAACCTAACCCAGGCCAACCTAACCTGACCAAACGAAGATTAACTCATATTGACGTGCCGCATCCATTATAGCTGTTCTGCCTAGGGCCGTGCAGTATGTTGTAGAGCACAGAAGAGCGCAGAAATCTAACGAATTACAGTCTATGCCCGGAATGTCGAAGCTATCCAAACTTAACCCGGACAAACATAACATAACCAAACGAAGTTAACTCTAGCTAACGTGCCGATATCACTATTGCTGAATTTCGCAGAGCGAAGCTGAACATACCACAGCACAGTAGAGTGCAGAAGCCAGCCGAATGACAGTGTATAGCACAAATGTCGATGGAATACTCTCTTAACCTAACCAATCGTATGGTACACGAACGTAACCTGACTCAACCGAAAGTGCAGAGACCACTATTGCTGGCCTACCCAGAGTCGAGTAGAGTATAGTATGGCAGAGTACGGTGCAGAAATCCACCGAATAACAGTCT
>NW_016911665.1:0-223 GCF_001483705.2 Eufriesea mexicana | reverse complement strand
ACGATATTAGTCGAAAATGTCAATAAAATTCAATTTTCCATTCAGATTCAATAGCATTGCATTCGATATAGCATGCCAATGGTATCTTACCTCCGTATTTATGCAACAAAACTTGCTCACCACGCTGTTAGTCGAAAATATCAACAGAAATGAATTTTAAAGGCAAACTCTATAGCATTGCAATTGCTATAGCATGCCAACAGGACCTTTCCTCCTTATTTGT
>NW_016911664.1:355811-381636 GCF_001483705.2 Eufriesea mexicana | reverse complement strand
GCCCATTTTTTAGAGCATTCCCTGACGAGTTTTTTGACGTTTAATACGTTTAAAAAAGTCGAAGGGTAGACCGGCCACGCGTTTCCAAAGTTTGCAAAATCGACTCGTAGATCCTCGGAGTTTGACGGCTGAAAAAAGGCTGTTTCCGTGGTCCGATTTTTTAGATTTTTTAGCCACGTGTAGCTTGAAGCCTAAAGAACGTAAAAAAGCTAAAAAATCCGCATTCGAAAATGTGGTCAAAATCGGACCCCCCGATGTATCCATCGTGGGCGTCGAAAATGGGCAAAAATCGAATGGGTTAAAAAAAATGGATTTTTTAAGCCCATTTTTTAGAGCATTCCCTGACGAGTTTTTTGACGTATAAGACGTTTAAAAAAGTCGAAGGGAAGACCGGCCACGCGTTTCCAAAGTCTGCAAAATCGACTCGTAGATCCTCGGAGTTTGACGGCTGAAAAAAGGCTGTTTCCGTGGTCCGATTTTTTAGATTTTTTAGCCACACGTAGCTTGAAGCCTAAAGAACGTAAAAAAGCTAAAAAATCCGCATTCGAAAATGTGGTCAAAATCGGACCCCCCGATGTATCCATCGTGGGCGTCGAAAATGGGCAAAAATCGAATGGGTTAAAAAAAATGGATTTTTTAAGCCCATTTTTTAGAGCATTCCCTGACGAGTTTTTTGACGTATAAGACGTTTAAAAAAGTCGAAGGGAAGACCGGCCACGCGTTTCCAAAGTCTGCAAAATCGACTCGTAGATCCTCGGAGTTT
Source organism: Eufriesea mexicana (assembly GCF_001483705.2). Lineage (NCBI taxonomy): Eukaryota > Metazoa > Arthropoda > Insecta > Hymenoptera > Apidae > Eufriesea > Eufriesea mexicana. The sequence goes on along the minus strand of NW_016911664.1, from coordinate 380,873 downwards.
GACGGCTGAAAAAAGGCTGTTTCCGTGGTCCGATTTTTTAGATTTTTTAGCCACACGTAGCTTGAAGCCTAAAGAACGTAAAAAAGCTAAAAAATCCGCATTCGAAAATGTGGTCAAAATCGGACCCCCCGATGTATCCATCGTGGGCGTCGAAAATGGGCAAAAATCGAATGGGTTAAAAAAAATGGATTTTTTAAGCCCATTTTTTAGAGCATTCCCTGACGAGTTTTTTGACGTATAAGACGTTTAAAAAAGTCGAAGGGAAGACCGGCCACGCGTTTCCAAAGTCTGCAAAATCGACTCGTAGATCCTCGGAGTTTGACGGCTGAAAAAAGGCTGTTTCCGTGGTCCGATTTTTTAGATTTTTTAGCCACACGTAGCTTGAAGCCTAAAGAACGTAAAAAAGCTAAAAAATCCGCATTCGAAAATGTGGTCAAAATCGGACCCCCCGATGTATCCATCGTGGGCGTCGAAAATGGGCAAAAATCGAATGGGTTAAAAAAAATGGATTTTTTAAGCCCATTTTTTAGAGCATTCCCTGACGAGTTTTTTGACGTATAAGACGTTTAAAAAAGTCGAAGGGAAGACCGGCCACGCGTTTCCAAAGTCTGCAAAATCGACTCGTAGATCCTCGGAGTTTGACGGCTGAAAAAAGGCTGTTTCCGTGGTCCGATTTTTTAGATTTTTTAGCCACACGTAGCTTGAAGCCTAAAGAACGTAAAAAAGCTAAAAAATCCGCATTCGAAAATGTGGTCAAAATCGGACCCCCCGATGTATCCATCGTGGGCGTCGAAAATGGGCAAAAATCGAATGGGTTAAAAAAAATGGATTTTTTAAGCCCATTTTTTAGAGCATTCCCTGACGAGTTTTTTGACGTATAAGACGTTTAAAAAAGTCGAAGGGAAGACCGGCCACGCGTTTCCAAAGTCTGCAAAATCGACTCGTAGATCCTCGGAGTTTGACGGCTGAAAAAAGGCTGTTTCCGTGGTCCGATTTTTTAGATTTTTTAGCCACACGTAGCTTGAAGCCTAAAGAACGTAAAAAAGCTAAAAAATCCGCATTCGAAAATGTGGTCAAAATCGGACCCCCCGATGTATCCATCGTGGGCGTCGAAAATGGGCAAAAATCGAATGGGTTAAAAAAAATGGATTTTTTAAGCCCATTTTTTAGAGCATTCCCTGACGAGTTTTTTGACGTATAAGACGTTTAAAAAAGTCGAAGGGAAGACCGGCCACGCGTTTCCAAAGTCTGCAAAATCGACTCGTAGATCCTCGGAGTTTGACGGCTGAAAAAAGGCTGTTTCCGTGGTCCGATTTTTTAGATTTTTTAGCCACACGTAGCTTGAAGCCTAAAGAACGTAAAAAAGCTAAAAAATCCGCATTCGAAAATGTGGTCAAAATCGGACCCCCCGATGTATCCATCGTGGGCGTCGAAAATGGGCAAAAATCGAATGGGTTAAAAAAAATGGATTTTTTAAGCCCATTTTTTAGAGCATTCCCTGACGAGTTTTTTGACGTATAAGACGTTTAAAAAAGTCGAAGGGAAGACCGGCCACGCGTTTCCAAAGTCTGCAAAATCGACTCGTAGATCCTCGGAGTTTGACGGCTGAAAAAAGGCTGTTTCCGTGGTCCGATTTTTTAGATTTTTTAGCCACACGTAGCTTGAAGCCTAAAGAACGTAAAAAAGCTAAAAAATCCGCATTCGAAAATGTGGTCAAAATCGGACCCCCCGATGTATCCATCGTGGGCGTCGAAAATGGGCAAAAATCGAATGGGTTAAAAAAAATGGATTTTTTAAGCCCATTTTTTAGAGCATTCCCTGACGAGTTTTTTGACGTATAAGACGTTTAAAAAAGTCGAAGGGAAGACCGGCCACGCGTTTCCAAAGTCTGCAAAATCGACTCGTAGATCCTCGGAGTTTGACGGCTGAAAAAAGGCTGTTTCCGTGGTCCGATTTTTTAGATTTTTTAGCCACACGTAGCTTGAAGCCTAAAGAACGTAAAAAAGCTAAAAAATCCGCATTCGAAAATGTGGTCAAAATCGGACCCCCCGATGTATCCATCGTGGGCGTCGAAAATGGGCAAAAATCGAATGGGTTAAAAAAAATGGATTTTTTAAGCCCATTTTTTAGAGCATTCCCTGACGAGTTTTTTGACGTATAAGACGTTTAAAAAAGTCGAAGGGAAGACCGGCCACGCGTTTCCAAAGTCTGCAAAATCGACTCGTAGATCCTCGGAGTTTGACGGCTGAAAAAAGGCCGTTCCCGTGGTCCGATTTTTTAGATTTTTTTAGCCACACGTAGCTTGAAGCCTGAACAACGTAAAAAAGTTAAAAAAATCCGCGGACCAAAATTTGGTCAAAATCGGGCGAACCGAAGTGTCCATCGTGAACTTCGAAAATCGGCAAAAATCGGATGGAATATAAAAAACGAATTTTTTCATCCTTCTTTTTAGAGCAGTTTTGGACGAGTTGTTTGACGTACGAAACGTTTAAAAAAGCCAAGGGATAGACCGGCAGCCTACTTCCAAAGTCTGCCAAATCGATTGAGAAAATCATATAAAAGAATAAGATTAATCACGAAATAAAAATTAATTTTTGATTTTGTAAGGAATAAAAATAAATATAGTGCTCTAAATTGAATAAAATCGACAAGTCAGGTATTCGAAGCGCGAAATTGCCGTGAAGCGATAAACTACCCTGTATCTCGTCCGTAGTTAAATACACAAACGTCTGTCCGAAATATTCTGCAAGTCTACCATTAGTCGGTTCTAACGAAAGAGACGCTTTCCTTCTGTCATACCGACCACCCTGCGGACCGTGGGAAAGGTAAGTAAACCTGTATTGATCGTGCGGTGCGCATGCGTACGCGCTAATCGGATCATATGTTGGAAGGGCAACGCAAGTCGGACGGGACAGCAGTGCAAGCAACTGCGCTACGTTCGGTGTGCACGACTGGAGGCTTAAGTAGTCGCGGCCGTGAGGACCGTTCGTAGTCAGACACGTGTTTCCAAGTGATCGGCAGGCGTACCGCGTTGGACCACCGGGCCTAATCTCCTTCGTCGAACGTTGTATCCTTCGCTTATCAGTCGTTGGAATATTCCACGGACACTCCACCGATGCGATGAAAGTACCCTTCGTGTTGGTGAACGACTAAGCTGCTTCGAAATTTACGTTTTTCCTCCTCGAACGTTCGTGTGAACATCCGAAATTTCGTTCCGTTCCATTTCGCTTCGCCTATCAGACACCTCGTCTTTTCCACTTCCGTTTCCGATTTATGGCTCGGATAATTCTTTGCTGAAATTAAAAAAAAAAAAAAGAAAAGGTAAGTAATCGTTTATCGTAAGTATCTCGTAGATTATTATGGAAAATAAATTAGTTAGAATTTCGATTGTACTTGTTGAATGGTGAGACAGGGAGAAAATTGTGCGTTATGCAGATTATTATACGGAAGGTTGCGAACGTATGTTTTGTGGAAAGGTAAATTGAGCAATGGCCCATATGGTGCGGAACAACGCGGTATAGATAAAGCTGCATTGCGGCGATGACCCGCTCCAGTGTATTCCTTGACGTGCTTTTATGCATTTGTGAAATCCAATGATCGTTTGTCCTCGCTGTAATTCCATTTCGCGTGACGTTGAAGGTGAATCGACACGCAATTTGTTCATCCCTATCGATCATCGATACACAGTTTGCTGCGTGTAGCAATTTGATCCACGCGATCGTTTCGTCCCGGGAACGAAAAGTTTCGATGAACTTTCGGATACCTGAAAATCTTTTGCCTTTTCGATATAAAATATAAAATATTTATTATCTAATCTCGTTACTCGATGCAACGGTACCGTATGTACACCGTGGAATATTTGAGAGATATTGAAAGCAAGGAGGGATCGATTGGAACATTCGTCGAATTACATTGTTCGTACTCTAACAGCCTTGGCATGCTTGTTGCTCGATATTACGTCCGCTTCCACCTCCGCAATTCCTGCCAGCTTAATTTCAAATTCTTGCGGCATCGAACTTTCGATGGAGATGTTGACACGATCGATGATCTACTTTCGGATTCCGAATGGGCCTGTCCCCCTGTAGCATCGTGATTTTCAAACAAACTTCACTCGAGTGGTCTGTCAAAAGACGTGGTAGATGAAAAGAACAAGAAAGAACAACGTTTGCGAATCGCTTTTCTATAACATCTTCATTTTGCAATGCAAACGAATATAAAAAGTGATCTTGTAATACGCGAGATTTCGATTATTTAAGTACAATACTAACGTGCGAAATATTCTTAAAAGCTTGAAATCGAAAATAAGTCTTTAAATAAATTGCATTTATTATTTTTCCATACCTTCTACGTTTTTATTCTTTCTTTTCTACGTTTCGAATTGCTTCGCGTAATATTGGAATATCGAATATAGAATATAGAAATAAATTCTTATTGGAAAACATTGATTTTCCGGGTATAACGCGATACTTCTGAAATGAACGATTTTGAAATACGATAGTTGATAATATTCATGACTAAAAACTGCGAGATACTCGCGTGCTAAATTTTACGTGCAGACGCAGGAGGAAAAAGATGTGGAATAACCAAATAATATAATCAGCTTCCGCGTGCGGTTTCGATGAGAACGGATTATCTGGAAGGACATCCGCGATTGTTCCGTACTACGACCGGTATCGGTAAAATTCTCGTTCATTGCGTGTATGACCGCTTAATGAATACGCGATAAGATGAACGAGGCGGCAGATGGCTGCGGGGCTTGCAGGCGCAACACCATAGGCGTAAATATTAAAGGTTAGTTTATGTCACGCGTGAAACGCTGAAGAGCGAAGATAAAAGTTCACTTTGAGACAAAGTTGCCGTTCATAATCGTTGCGCGTAACTTTTAATGCCTCTCGTCTTCTTTCCCGTTTATGAATGATACCTCGTTTGCATACGTAGATGGCACACGAGGATACTAAAGATCGCGAATGAAAGTGTTTATGAAAGGCGATACGCGACTTCCATTTCGAGTTGCATTCCTTCGAATTTACTCTGTTACGTGAGATGCTACAAAGGCTTGAAAGCTGCTGTTAATTTCTTGAATAAATTTCATTTTCGTTGCTTTGTAGACAGCGATGTGGATTTAAAACGAGATGAATGTTTTATACGTTTCAAATTTAATTCCTTGATAGATTTTATTAAAACTAGAAATATAATGATTATGTGTGAAAGTATTCTTTAATAAGGTAGATTATTTAATAAGATATATTATTGCACCTGTATAGATCTTCCAGGGATAAAATCGAATTTAATGCCTTCTACGATTTCTCGAGTTATTGATAATTCTTATAATATATGTACGCATTATTTGACACGGGATATTCTATAAAAGATATTACGTATTCGACGTGGTTAGGTAATTTCTGCTGTTTGTATTTGCTTGTGTTCATCGGTGATTTATTGTAAACTTAAAATACATTCGTCGTAGTACACGTGTATTTAATATTGCTTGCTTGACGTGAAGTTTGCATTTAAAGACTCTGCCTCTTTTTTCCGGAAAAATGAATAGACATGTTTATCATATTTCAGTGATAAAACGATGTTTGCCACGCAAACTCGCTGTTTTCTCCCTTGTATATACGATGTTGCTAGGTACTTTTTTCAAATTAACAAATCAATCGTATAAATTATCGAGCTCCGTGTGTCGAGCCGTAATTTTGAATCGATTATGGCGCTAGATAACGATTGGAATAAGGAGAATGCTACTTAGAACAATGATTACAGTCGCTTAATTGCAACGTACACGTGTATCGACTAATTACACTCGAGGCGTTATGCGGTCTTAGGTCATTAACATAGAAAATATCGTGTAAATATCGTCGTAAGAAAGACTCGTTGTTACGCAATTGTACGAAGAAAAATAGCTGCAAAAAGCAACAGAGGATTGTTACCAAAAACCTTGACTTCAAATGTCAAAAAGAATTCGACAACCATTAATATCCCACCAATTTTCTTTTTTTAGCTTTAGAACCTAATAATATTGCTTCTCCAACGATTCCAAATTTGCACGCCATAATGTAACATCTACAACGCAAAATTGTGATACGAATTTTTTATTTTATTTAAATCGGTAACGAAAAATTTACATAATTTGCCATACGTTCGTTTAGTTAATTATTCTAGCAGAAAACTTGGCATTGAAATAAAATTTTGTATAATACCTTTACCAAAATTTAAAAAGAGATATTCATAATGCAAATTTAAATAATTCTTTAAAATTCAGATACATGTAGTTCATTTCGCGAAATGATAATTATGCAAAATCGTATATATAATTACCTAAGTAAATGGCTCATCATTGCGCATTCGCGTATTTTTTACGTCATCCGCCCAATCAATCGAATCATTCGTAAAAGTATTTTATTTCCGGCTTCAGTTGATCCCCGCGGCTCTATTTCTACGAGAAAACCCGTTTCGCGTTTCCTAGTTTTAACAGGCTTCTCCGCGCAGACATTTATCGCTTTTTGCGTACGATGCTCTGATATTAAACCTCCACGTGTAGTCATACGTACGTGTCCTCGCTGACCTACATGCATTCCCAATGCGCATTTTATTACACGTCTAAAACTATTTTCTATTCTGCTGTCGCGTGGTGCATGGTTAGACGATAATAGACGATACACTCGTACGAATTCGTTACCCAATCACGCATTAATTAACAGGGCGGTTTTATTATCCGTTACGAATCGAGGTATCTTTCATATGTACGCGCGTATTCCGAGAAATTCACTGTCACACGGTTCGATGAGTATAATGGCTTCTTTTAGTGACCAGCGGTCGACGGGCAGGAAAATTGGTATCGATTGAAATTTGTTACAACGTTCGTATATTTAACCTATTGGTTCAAGGGTTCAAGGATTTCCACCTTGTTAGGGCCACATTCGATGTAGGAATTATATCGGTTAATGACTTCTCGGGGATCTGAATATATTAATTTCCATATTACTTATATATTCGTACGAATACGATTATGAAATTACCTTAGAGTCGCAGAAACGTTTTGTAAATGAAGAACAAGCAACCGTGTCCACAGAGGTTAATCTTTTCACTCCCGAGTTACGAAGAGAGTAGCAAACGCCCTGTCCTGAATTAATTTAACAAATTTTATTTTTGTTTAAATCTGATAAAAGCTCGATCAAAGTATAATATCATGCATTATAAGCTTGCCTGGAGTGATAAAGGTGAATAGAGAAGTCACTAAATATTTTATCTGCAAACCCTGGCAGCAGACGAAAAATCTCGAGCCAAGGGAGCGCGCGCTACTTGCACTCAGACGTGAAATACATAGTCAGAGTTTTGATAGAGGACAAAATAATGAGGGGAATGTATCGAAAAAAATGTCTCTCTTATCCGAAGAGATGACAGGACACGTCAGAAGAGTTGGATTGAGCTCAGAAAGAATTTTCTAAGCTCTAACAGCTTTGAAATCCATGAAGGTTGTATCACGTCCGCAGTCCGGCAGTCATGTCAGCATGATGCAAACAATGTCTGCCGGAGTAAAAGGGTTAACTTGCAGAAAGAAAGTTGCAGAAAGACGTAACGAATTCATTGTATAGGCATGAGAGTCAGAGCAGACGACTGGACAAAGGATGTTCGAAATGAAAGGAATACTTGCACTGGTAGACGCTTTGGTAGACTGTTTCGTAGACGACGAGGAAGCGGGATTTTCATGGGATCTAATATTAAATACTCACGGGTCTATTGTACGTGTCTGACGCAGAAGATGGTGGACGTAACGACGGCTCTGCCATCCGGCGGAGTGTCCCTAATTGGACGCACCAGAGGTGCACTCAGGTCCGTCAAGTCTGCGTTAGGAGGCAGCGGAGAGTATCTTCAGGGTTTGGGTAGCAGGATAGGTTCCGTTCTAAGTAGCAGTTTAGAAGAAAGTGAATTGACCACGACACCGTCGACGCCGCCCTCTTCGCCACAAGCACCACCTCAGACTGCCAAGCCGGAAGAACAGTTGGCTAGGAGGAAATTAAGGCTCCCTAGGTAAGCTCCTGTCTCGCGAATCTCTTGCTATGTGGCCTAGAAGCAGGCAAAATAAACCTGCATTAGACACGAGTAATCGAATATCGGCTAACCTTGCTTCCGTTCGATTGGTATCACCGTACACGTGATATCGAGCGAATTAAAAATTATCGGCCATTTACGGTGAAATATTTGAGAAGTACAAAATAAATTGATATTGGGTTATGTTCTATTTTACTTTATATATTAATTTCACAAGTGGTACTGAAGCAAACTGTCTGAGAAATGTCAACGATTAAAGAATAATTGAAAATACTGACTAAATTTGTATTTTCTAGGATAATTATTATAGAAATATTTTATTATTCGATAATAGTTCATTTTGCGTAGAGCTAAGAAAATTTGAGTACCTTTATATTTGTTGGAATAAGAATTCCATATTTCTCTGAAGGCTTACCTTTTTTCCTCGAAGCAATTTGTGCGATAGCTGGGACAGAATTCATTATTTATTCAGAATTTATGGATAGAAAATCGATAAGAGTTACTGCAGAGTGCAATGTAAATGCGTGGGTTCCTATTTATATTTTTCCCTTTTATATAACAGGAACAAATGACAAATAAGATGGGTATTACGAGTTGACCGTTTCATTCCCAACGTTTTACGTATGCTAAAAAACCCAAACTCTGCGGTACAGGAAGACATTACCCAATATGTTCTAAATAAAATTCTTGCGCTGGATTTTCAGTATTTCGCGATTACTTGCGTTTTATATATTCTAACGGAATAACCCTGACCTCAGTCTCATGGAAACTTTCCTCGATGCTCTACGTGTGGATCTACTCCCGAATCGAATCCTTGATATTTTGTACTTAAATTAATATTTAACCTGATGCACGTTCAAAATCGATGGAATTTTCAGTTTGTGCGGACTTTAAAACGTGAGTTTCGATAAACGTGTACAGATTCGGGACAGGATTATCGTACGAGGACTACGAAGCGATCGCGAGGCATAAACTGGAGCGTCAGGGTACCGCGAACACGTCGAGAAACATGAGAAAATATCCGCCGGGTATGACCTACGAGGAAATAGCCTCGTCGAGATCAGCGGGGATGAAAAGGCAAGAGAGCAAAGTCGAGGAAGATAATAGCCCTGACAAAGACAGCCAGGAAAGCATAGAACCCCTTCAAGAAAGGGACATCAAGGCCACAGGACCTGATCCTTTTGACAAACTGAACTACAGTGCAGGTGAGCAACAACGAAAACGATTTTCTTTGAGAATATTTCGAGAAACCGAACGCCAGGATGGTCCTTATCTCTCGATTCTCCATTTCTCCAATTATACTTGTCATAATTTGCAAAACTCGGACTGACGAAATGTAAAAATGAAATATTCGACTTTTACAGCAAAGGACCATTCTTCCATTCGCGAATGTTGATCGAATATCGATGTAACATCCGGATCGATATCGAAATCCTTTTTCCTACAAGAATGCGCTCTTAGAATCTTTTCCATGGTCGAAACGAAATATCTTTTTCCGTGAATCTCGTTGGCTGTTTATTTTCGGTGTCTCTTGGCATGAAAATATCGTAAGTTTATTTTTTAAGAGAATGATTTTGACATAATGTATTTTTGTTTCTCTTTGTCACGAAGCAAGGGCCCCGACCCGCTATCAGACGGTCGTTTTTCGTTTAGGTAAATGAACGTTGATGTGAATGTATGTGAGCAACCACAGGTGTCCTTCGTTTCTCACGAATCCCTCGTTTCTTTCTGTTGTTCGTGTCCTATCGACAGCGGAGATTTCTTTAAAGATGGATACTATCGATTCCTTTGTATCGTTTAAATTGCAATTTAAATGGCTGCGAAATAAATAATTAAACTTCTCTGTCGATACTGAAGCACCGATGCAAGTATAATAGATTCCTGGTTCGTGAACTTGGTGTTCCTTGATGGACAACACCTCTTTGTACGCTTTCCTGTGAATTTACCTGCGCATAAATATTTGGTGTCACATAATTTGGAAACTTAGGTAGAACCTTTTAAAAAGTTATCAGCTTTCTAGTTCGCTAGCTGTAAACGCAAGAAAAGTGTCGCGATAAGGCAATTACTATCGGTCGGATATTCTTGAATTTATGAATGAGGATTATAGCGAAAATTGACAACGAAAATTCAAGTAAGAACTCACGCGATAGTGGTTGTATCTTTTTGGCATATAATTTTCGTAAGTTGTATTATTTGAACGAAATAACTACAAACAAATTGGAATAAAAATTTTTTAAATTGGGAAATGCGATAGATGGAATAAAATTAAGAAAGGGAACACAGAATTTCATCGCTAACTCTGAAAGTACACTCCGTGACACGTACTTAAATATGTCCTGAATTACCGTATAGTCATTCCAAAGTTAATTCCTCTGTCGTTCATTGACGATAACGGTAGTATGATGTACGATTTAATAGTTGAATAGCACCCCTGTATCATTCCTATGTTTGTACGTATCCTGTCTCCAGCATTAGATTAGTCATATTCCGAAGTTGTCAACGGAATACAGTAACGCGACACACGCACCAGTCTCGAGTATTAATTAGCGGAGTAGATACGCTTTCATCAAATCAGGCGAGTGTTTCCTGTAGAATATTATTTCAGACATGCCTTGTAGCAGCGACTCTATGAGCGATCAGGATGGCTACGGACCCAGCACGAGTTTGGATTCGAACATGGACGGTCGTAGATTATGGCAGAGATCAGGTAAAATTAATTGCAATTTTAACTGCATGCACAACAATTCAGCAATGTACCAATTCCTGTCCTCGCTGATTCAGGTTCGTCAGGGTCCGTTCAATCTTGGGCTTCCAGCTTGTCAGCTGACAGCCAATCCGAGGAGGCCGCTGCAGATTTCATGAAATCCTTCGTACCTCTTCTGTTCGACGCCCCGAATACCATTGATCAAGAGCAGAAAGCAAGTTTTGGTCAAATGGTCCTTGTACGTGTTAAAATCTGTCACGTGTTTGATTCTTTAGACTCGCGTAAATTTTAAAATTTGCAAAAAAAAATCGAGCGATCAATGCAAGAGATTAGTATTCTGAAATCTCTGTTTACGATTTTTACAAACAGAATTATTCCGATATTCTCGCGTCTGATATTTTTATAGCTCGATATCGCTTATCAAATCCACTGGAAAATAGATAATACGTGTATCTGATTTCACGCAGACAGAATCCGGCAGAATATGGTTCTCCAGGGTGGTGAACGCGAGAAGAGCACGTCCCTGGGTGACGGAAGCTTCTTTTTACTCTTTGGCACAACACTTTGCAGTAGCCCTCTTCGAATGCCACGAGGCAGATGACTTTGCACCTGCCAAGAGTCTCATGAACATGTGCTTCACGTTCTACCACGAAGGTATGGAAATCTATCCCCTATTCAATTTCCCGCTGTATAAAATTCACGTGCTACACCTAGAGATATAATTAGAAAAACTAATGACAATTTTGAAAAATAAAAATTCAGACGTTTCATTTCCTTGAACGTTTGTATAACGCTTTTATTGTTTATTCGAGCAGTGGAAGTGCCGGGATTGGAACCATATCGCGAGTACTTGTACATACATTTACGCGTGCAACCAATATGGACGTCGATGAGATTTTGGACCGCGGCCTTCTTCGATGCCGTTCAATGCGAAAGAGCTTCGAGACCAGTCCCTCCGAGGCCCAAGTCGTTGGACCAAGAAGCCATCGCGATCGAGGATCGAAAATTTCAAGCTAACATCGTCTTCGGACAATTAGGGTAGGTAAATTATGCAACTGCTGTTTTAAAGAATAATTTGGTAACTTGCGAACGCCATTTTGGATTTTCAGAACGTTCACGTGCAACATGCACGCCTTCGGCCTGTCACGGACTCTGTGTCTAGAGTTTCTTAGGAAGCAATGCGTCATTGCGAATCTCACGAAAGGTAACTCCATCTGTCTATAAATAATTAGTTCAATGATATTAGTCGTCATTATTTTAATTACGCCGCTATTCGTGAACCATATCGGATGTAATAAATAGGATAAGAAATTTTGGTCGCTGTATTTCTATATTCATCGTGGAAATTGAATTTCTTCGATAATAAATATCATCATTTCGTTAATAAAAATTGTGGAATTTTGCAGAGCAAGAAAAGATGCTACGAGACAATATAGAGAGAATGTTCGACGAGACCGAGCCCTGGCGGTAGTTTTGCTTCTAAATACAGCGATTCGTGGAAACACTTCGTCAAAGAGGTATCGAAATACCGAATTACGATTCGCAAGGAGAAATCGTTGCGAGGTTGTCAATTAAAATACGATGTTTAGTGAAATACGAAGGAAAAAGTCAATTTTATCGATCAACACCGTGGTTGTGATTCCATCAGACGCAGCTAATCTAAATCGACAATTCCGAATCTAAGATGCAAACTGTTCCTACCTAGATCGAATTGTATAAATCGAATTCTACGAAGAAATCTCTAGCAAATTGAAAGAGAGTGATTCCATGATTGTAATAGATCGGTTGCGAAATAATTTATCATATCCTAGCTGTTATGGTTCTGGAAACCAGTTCTTTGTTTCGTTTGTAACACCGTGATCGAAATTACGAATCTCTCTTTGAGCTTTGTAGAATTTCACGAGACTTGTAAATTCGAATGACCAATTTCTGCCATTTTCTTGGTCGAGACGAAAAGAGTCGTTGAATTTTCTTAGTTTATCTGCGAGAACTCGCAGTTCAAAATCGAATTTAAATCGTAAGCGGACAATAAATCGCGTGACATTGCTGATCGATTTGCAGCGATAATGCACGATGTACATACTTCTGTACCAGAGAGTAACAAGTTTTCCGATCTTCAGAATCGATCGGCGAAGCTTGTGACATTGGAAAGTGAATTTTTGAACGCAGTCCTTTTCGTTTCGAGCTACGCGATAACTAAAGGCTAATGAAATCGAGATTCCTTGCTTTTCATACGAATATTTCGCTCGTTTTATGAATTACAACAGCGCTTCGATGAGTTACGAAATGCCAGATCATAGCTTGCACGATATCCATAGACGACACTTCTCTAACTAGTATTCGTCGAAACATGACGTTTCGATAAAGGATCGTAGAAAATTTCCGAATTAAATATCACTAATTCCTCTTAGAGTAATAATACTGCAAGTGACAATGAAACAGGCTAAAATATTCGTGTATCTTCCTCGTTTGAGCTAACTAAACGCAAGTCGAAGCTACTTCGCGAACGCTGTCGTGCAGTTTCCTTGCAATTAATAGATCCTTGTAGTTAGGACAAGCTATTCGAACTTTGTTTCGTGAAACCTTGTGTAAATATGTTTGTATTTAAATGACGTATCGTTAAATACAAGCATCGCTCGATGATTGTTTTCTACATCTGTCTGCATTTCTAGCGAAATTGTCAATGTCGAGAAAACAGTAATAAATCTCTTCAACACTGAAATATACTTTTACTGACGAAACGAAGGCATCGATGATGGATTATGATACTGTTCCCCGAAGATTTGTAGAGAGGAATACGATCCACGTTTAGATTTTATGCGATTCCGATACCGATTATCAGGGATGTAAATAAACGCTGTCATGCGTGAAAAGAGATCCATGGTAACAGATTCAGGCCACGCCATGTGACGCAGACGAACTGCGTCAGAACATACAAGGCTCGATCGTGTTAGCTCGAGTGCACATAACTCGATAAATATTATACTTGGCACAGAGGACTTCGTACGAAATATTCCGATTACGTAAAGCAAGAGACAAATCGTCAGGGACGTGCAAGAGACCCCCAAACAGCTGAGATCACAGAACACAATATAAAGTGAAAATTAATTAAAGTCAAGTGCAACGTATAGCGCGCGATATAAATAAATTGCAAACGGTGTAAGCGTACAGATTCTATTATAAAAATACTACATACGCCTGTCGACCGGACAGTCCAGTCGATAAAACAGGATTCAGATCGTTCGAAAATAGCGTAAACCGATATAAATCACTGCGAATATATACAGCAACGCAATCAGCATCGTCTATGAATCAGCCGATAATCACCCATCACCGAGAAATTAGATGACCCGACACGAGTAACGTGAAAACTGCGGTAGACGATGTATTATACATTCACACAGAGCTATATCAATCGTCCAGGACCATTACAAACGAGGGAATTACGAAATAGTGGCATGCTGCCAAAGAAACCAGCTGAGACCTTTGACATCGTCAAGGTTCCCGAGGACGTGAAACGACAAAATGGATCTAGAAATCGTAACACTTCTCTTACATCTCTAAATAAATTCGAGTTCCTCGAGATTTCGAAATTTTAATTTTCTAAATCAGTAGACAGCCTCGTTAATTAATCTTCTCGATTACTCTGCCTTGACATACTCTTCGAAACTACAGAAGAATCATTTTATTAAGCGATGAACTTACAAAAATTAAGTATTGTCTCCATGATACGCTGTCGGTGCTTACGCTCGATGTGTATAACGACCACTAACACAATCGTACAATTATTGCAATTTAAAAGGAACAACTGTACATTTACAAATATTTATAAACGTTATTCATCGTCTTCCCCAAGTCATATCGAATGGTCTCAGCATTGTTAGGAGCAACGGTCTTCCCGTGCAAGGTTTTCGTTCCCAACGAACGTAACAAGGCCATCTTATCGACTTCCTTCCGTGGAACAGGCTTCCTCGCTTCCATGCTATCGGGCATTCTTGGCGTTGGATATTTGCTGTAAATCCCGTATCTCTCAAAGAGGTCCACCTTCTCCTCCGGTACCGTAACGTTGCATCGATTTTTATTCAATTCCGTCGACTTTTTCAACTGCGTATTAAACGTTCTTGGATACTTAGGCGTGACAGATCCACGCGACAGTTCGCTTCTGTTCACGGAATCTATCGATTTCGCGGTAAGGGGTTCAGATTTCTCGGACAATCGATCGAGAGTCGCCTTGGCATGCCCGCTCTTCAGAGCCCTCGGATGGTCCGCCATCTTGCGAGTGATATCCTGCGCGCTGGTGTCGCCACCGCATGACTTTGGCTTCTCGATGCAGCTGAAGTCGTAATCGAATATGCTTCTCGGACTACGAATGTTCTTCAAGCTGGCCTCGATCAAGTCAGCCAGGTCGAAGCTGTCGTCCTTCACGGGAGAACGATCGTTCAGAATATCTG
Source organism: Eufriesea mexicana (assembly GCF_001483705.2). Taxonomy (NCBI): domain Eukaryota; kingdom Metazoa; phylum Arthropoda; class Insecta; order Hymenoptera; family Apidae; genus Eufriesea; species Eufriesea mexicana. The sequence goes on along the minus strand of NW_016911664.1, from coordinate 365,666 downwards.
TGCTCGTGCTCAGGATTGTTGACTTGCTGTGACCGATTTTCTTCGTTTTGCCTTTCGATTTAGCTTTACCTTGGTCCCCTTGAATCGAACGAGGCGCTGGTTTCTCGGTCCTGCTGACCTTCGTCGGAACTAAACTTTTCGTTTTAACGTTCGCCATCTTATCGTCCACCATCTTGATGCTCACGTTGCTAGACTTCGCGTCGATCCTTTTAGCTTTACTCTGAATTTTGTTCACCTTTGTTTCCGCAACTTTGGTACCGATCGAATCCTTGCTGTCCACTTCGCGCTTTGGCTCAATTTTTCGTACGATCGACTGTTCTTTCAGCGATTTTATATTCTTCTGCCCGGTTACCTGTAGCGATTTTAGGACGGGTGTCTTCTTGTCTGACGTTACCTTCTCTCCGTCGATCGTGGACTCGTTCAGACGATTATCGGACAATTTCCTCGAGACTGAACTCTGAGGGTTTCTCCTGCGAGGGATTTCCGTTGCTTTCTTCGTCGCTGGGTTCTCGAGTGGAATGACTTTCGAGGATATTTTAGTATTCGAAATGGAGAGTTTCATAGGGTTCTCCATTCTTGTATTTGCCCTAGCCGAAGATTCGATCTTTGGATTCGCTGATTTCTGTCTTACGTTCGTTCGGGCTCGAAGCATCTGAAAGTATCGATGATGATATTAGCGTTAGAGCAGAAATGCACACTTGTAACTTGAAACCGGTAATGAGGAAGAAATTACTTTTTGCTCGTTCATTAATCCCTGTATCTGAGCTAGTTGAAATAATTGTTTCCAGTTGCATGCGATAGTGTGGAACTTTTCGTGCTTGTATCTTATTACTGGCGTGTATTTCTTGTACAACGTTTCCCACACAGAATTGTCATCGAATACCTAAACATTGAGGAAACGAAGGAGGAAGAAAGTAACAGTGAGAATTAATTTAAACGACTTTTGTTACCTCCTTACAGATGCGAGAAAGGGACGTCAATTTGGTAATATCTTGTACCGTGAGGTATTTTATTAATTTACTGATCAAACACTTCGGTAACGTCACTAATGTATTTTTCCCGGAAGTGATGTTTTCCACGTGCTTTAACAAATATTCACCTACGGACAGACAGTTGTAATAATCTGTAAGATTAAAAAATTACGGAAAGTTACAAACAATATCGAGTAATATTTTATTTTGTATAATATCTTTTTAAAGCAAAATGGTCCAATTATAGCTTCGTATAAATATTTCTCGACGATAGGGAGAAGTATTGCAACTTTTCAAATGAAAGTATTTTGCGTATTTGAATACCCGAATAGGAGTATAACTAAATAACAGGAAATAACGTTAAAGCGAATACATCGAAGAGCATTAATATCAAAATATTTAAAAAATCGAGGGAAAAAATCAACAAATTATCGTACAAAATGTGCAATAGAAGATTACTGAACATAACAAAAATATATCAAAGAACGAATCTTAATATTAAGTAAACGATATCCTGATTTGAACGTAACCCTCGAGAGGTTACCGAATAGAATTCGCTGGAATGGCTACCAAAAATACGTTGAATTTCGTCCTGCAGCCGCAGATCTTGCTTGAAATCGGCGAAACCGGAGGTTCGTACGATGGGCGTTTTGTGAGGACCATGCGAGATGCGCCAGAGATAGAGTGTCACCTGCAAAACGAGCGAAGTTACGAGGCAGAGTCGCGAGAACGCGACCTATTCGTCAGCACCTGGTCGTTGGACACTCTTAACCCGTAGTAATCTCTGCTGGGCGAAGGTGCTATCGAATACTTTTCCAGGTATTCAAGCTTACCGCTCATACTCGACGTGTCCAAATCCGAAAATCCTCCGCGTTCGGCCTGAAGCTGCGTCGCAATTGAAATTGGCTCATGCGTGACGTTGCAGTTAGAAATAACAATAAAATGAAGATAATCAACGAATCCTCTTATATGTAACTATTTCTTCTTCTTTTTTCTTTTTTCTTTTGTAAATTAAAAGCAGGTTACGCATATTTTTCGTAGATTCTTCTTGAATATTCCCTTGATGAAACGATGAGCGATATGATATAAATTTCTCGTTGGAAAGATGTACAACGATTCGTAGAAAATGTGGAGACTTCATTTTTCGCGTTATTCGTAGTCCTTTCTTCTTTAAATTTACATTCGGCGTCGTATTCATTACAAGGTTGTTGGATAGCAGAAAATAATATATTGTGTATAATTACGTTCGGTTGTTTGCGTTATACTGGTTAGTTAATTAATTCTGTTTCAATAATTCTTGAGCTTTAACGCGTTCCAAGTTATCTTTCAGTTTGCATTTATGAGGCAATGTTATTGCAATTATTCGTTACATTACTTTATACATATGTATAGTACTTCCTGTGGTTAATAATTTTCGAAACTACATGCTTCCGATGAGTGCAGAAACGAAAAGCTTGAAGCGGGTACTCCTTGACTCGGTGGTTCTGATATCAAGTAGAAATAGTATTCCTGTAATTCGTCAAGGGATAATTCTGTTTGGTAAAATAATGGACCACGAGTGAAGAATGTGACAGTGAGGATAGTACGAAGTAGCCCCGAGGCGTTTTGGTTTCATTGATATTTTATTACAATAATTCCATATGAAGAGATGAAGATAAATATAGAAATGTCGAAGTAAAAATGGAAAGTTGCGTGACATTACATACTATTTTGTAATATTATGTTATAACAATATACAATAGGTAGGCTATACGGTAATATCACAATGCATGATTCACAACTTCGTAAAAGTCTAGAGAAGAGAATATAAATTTAAAGATACCAGGGACACCATCTCTGCCCCGTTCGATTTTCTTGAAGACGAAACGTTACATTATTATTATTATTATATCGATTAGAAAACGTGCGATGAAAAAAAGGTGTTCGCTTCTTTCCCACCTGCTCCACCCTGCCTCCACCTCCTCTGTCGTACCGCATTTCACGAATCGAGCGAGAGAATTGGAAATACATGTGTATATATATATAATATATACGTTACGTGTATGCGTGTTCGAATAATGCCAATCCGTATTCAATTGTCGTTATTCGTTTTCAATAATATAATAGAATATCGACGTTACTAAAAGCTAATAGTGGTGTACTCACTTTATAGTAAATAGTACTTCCTCTTAGTTTGTAATAATAATTAGAATAATCATAATAGTAATAATAATAATAGTAATTCACGATAACAATAATAATGATCAATTATCATGGACAACAGACGCGTATGTTTTCTTTCTTTTCTTTCTTTTTTTTTTCTTCTTTTCTCCGCTACTTTTCTTTCTTCTTCTTTCTTTCCTTCGTTTGTTGTGTACGTTTGATTGCATGATTGATATGACGTTCCCTAGCTCTTCTGACGATTGCTATGTGTCTCTCGAATGACGTTTAAAAAATCGCATGAAAATAAATTACTATACGCTACTGTAGTCGAGAAGTCTTATGAGCGACGGAATAAACTTAAAGGCTCGTATTCATAACACTGTATTATCACTAAACGATACGCCTTTGTTTCACGAGCGAAACAACGTTGAAAATTAATCGTGAATGTTGTACTCTTCGAATATGCTCCTTCAATTATCGCGCAACGATAGGATAATTTCGTTTTGGACGTAAATTGCAAGTTTTATTCGATGAGGGTCGTTTTATGATTATCGACGTTAGATCTCTAATTTTGATTAGGAGTTAATTATCGATTCAACGATTGCTTATAATATATAGATCTTTTTTTTTCCTTTTTCATTTTTTAGAATTTCAAACTTTTTCCGACAGATTTTTATAAATATAAATTATTACGTTAAACATCGACGATGAAATAGTTGAAGAAATAGTTGAAAGAATTTTCATATAATTATTATCCTTATAGATTTTTTCCTCTTTTTTTTTCCTTTTCTTTTTTTTTTTCAAGTGGAAAGTAAAGGAGTATAGTTTGTTCTACTAGAGCGTTCTGAATACAGGCCGAACAGTATAAAAAATTGAGTTTCGTGCCACATCAAGAGCATTTTGCCACATAAACTGGTCGTTGTTGTAAATTCCTTTCCAACAAGTATGGCTCATTACGAGAAGCTGAGTGAAAATAGAACGTTCCACCTAAAATTTCTCGTTTCTCCGAATTAACATCTCCTAGATCTAACTCAATCTCTATATTTATCAATCTATATCGGCATTTCTCGCTCTGGGACGCGTACAAAAATTTCAAGAGTATACTTTACTGAACCCTCTGAATCTTAACACGAATACGAAAAGAATATAGTATCCAAAATAATCAAAGGATCATCTATTCGAATAACCTTAACTCTCGCTAACGCAATAAATATTTTTTCAAATTCTATACGTCGTATAAAATTACAATTTTCTTCTCCCACTCTCTAATGTTCAAGTTTACTAACTCGATCCTTTAATTATTTCAAATCAATCGCATCCCTGCTTTTCTCCCCTAAAATCGCATCTTAACTTTTTCGGTAGTAAAGGTACACGTTTTATAAAAATAAAAGATTACACTTTCGAGAACTAAAGATATCTTCTAATTTCTATAAATATCAGGGACAGGAATCAAACTTTCTTCGCGTCCCAAAGTTCAGGAATCACCAATTCGAATGAGCTAAAACTGGTTCCATGCACGACAGATGTAAATACCTCCTTCTTATCGTGCATGGTATCCGACGAACGTTTTGTACTCAGCACACCCACGACGAGATACATACTTACATCTCGTTCTTCGTCTATCATTGTACCATCGTTATGAGTATATATTCGCGTGATTCGTTTCGAAGGTAAAAAGTTCTCATCGGGTACGAACAACATAAGCGTAAACGACGACGACGTGCGTACCTCTGATTGCAACGTATAATATGCTCATATACGTGTATACATAAATGTGTGTGTATACATATAGATATATGTATATATAATATTATCTGGAAGAACAGATTTGCGTATTGCAACAGCGCGAAGAACACCGTCACGCCTTACCGAGGTAAACGATATACCCTTTTCGTCTTCGGATATGTGACTCTATCGTCTACTTTTGGTCAATACGTCTGTGATTGGCTACAGTTTTTAACGTTACCGAGTTCGTATTTCTATCGACGCTAACGCGATATTCGATTATGAGACGTGTACTCGAGGACCGATTGGTCATCGATAATCTAGCTAATTTTGTAACAACGCCGAGAACACAGTGATCCTCCGATATAGCTCATCCGAAATCACCTTGTCGTTCATGGTCACTGAGTAGTAGTTCCCCACCACGTTGCTTGACACGCTCTCTGTCGCATGAGGTACCGGTGGGGCTTATAAATGATACTAAAGGTAAAGGTTTCATTGGTCGAGACTAGGCAGATTTAAAAGGAATCGGAGGATGAAAAATACGTTATTTTCCTATAACTAAATTTTCTTTTTCTCAATCAATTTACTAATCGTGATTCTAAAGGTTTATAAAAATCTTTATCATGCGGCATAGAGCGTGTCGAATTTGTGCTATTTGGTCTTTTGCATTAACACATATCAGTGATTGAAATTTCTGAAAGCCTACACCTCCTAATTGTACGTAGTATGGGGATGCTAACTGATGTTATGTTAACACGGAAAACACGCGTTAGCGAGTGTAATTAATTCTCTTAAGAATATATCGATCTCGGTATATTTAGAAAATACACCGATGGTACTAGTCCAACTACTCCGTCATCAATCTCTTGTCAAGAAACGCATGTCGAAGAACGTAGCGAGATTGTAAAAGAGCAGATTGCTTGTGATATTGCTCGGAAGCATCGCGTACACGATTCTCGACGACTAGGATTAATTTTGGATGAGCTATAATTCTTAAATCGACGAGATCAATTTCCAAACGGACGTCATTTGCACCCCCCCACCCCAATAAGATTCCACTAATGGATCGAAACAATTACTCGAATGACAACCGATGCTTCTCTCTGTTCGATCCTAGCCCAGCTTCCTCTAATTGCTCCATCATCGTTTCGTCGATAAGGCGCTCGGCTGTGTAAGTTTAACGAGTACCCAGTAAGAGAGAAAGAGAGACAGTACTCGAGTTAAAACGCAACTAACGGGGTTAAGTATAAGAAGAAAAGTGGGGGGTCGATGCATACGGAAAACCCGACTGGCGATCGACCGAGCTACAGGTTTTCCTCGCCTCACTTCCGGATATAATGCGTGTATATTAAATACCGAGTAAAAAGTAGTAATCTTCGATAAGCTACTCTCCAAGTACTTTGTACATCGAGTGAAAGTCGAATCCCATTAAATCACCATCTCATGGCGAAATGGTCTGAACGGATCGTCCTGTCAGGACTTCTTCCTTCTTTCATCTTTGTTCCTTTAAGATTGCTGAACCACTGACACCGTGGTGTCCGTTATGCCACCCTCGTCTCGGCATATACTGGAGGAAGTGGTTGTTTCCTCTGAAGTTGCAGGTGCAACGGTCAGCTGCCTTTGCTCCATATGATCGAGAGTCTTCTCGATGGCTCTCAATCTCTTTTCCAGACTCGTGGTGCCGAGAATTCCCACTTGCAACTGAGGCCCAAGCGGTAAGATCGCTAGCAACCACCAAGTCCACGATGGACCATCTGGTAACCGCGGCCAGTCCTCTTCTGTATCTGGCATTCGACCGAATACTCGCTGTATTTCTAATTGCTGGGACAACGGTACCGTGTCCCACCACCTTCTACCTTTTGTTCGCACCTGGAAACGTTCATTTTTGTTACACAGAGACAATCTATTATCGGTTGTTAGAAATTTATGATATAACTTAAGATAAAAATTTGAGGGAACAGGAAATAACATTTAAGTCATTCGTTAAATTATGGATGTCTTGCCTTGTCGTGTAGTTCTAAGAGATTCAACAGTTGATCGTCCTGAACCATGGTGTCTCTCAGGAATTCTACTTGTGCCGTATCATAACCATCCCTTTCTCCTCCAGAGAGAACCCTGAATCTCCTTCCACCGACCGTGCTGAGGATGCTGCAGCCATCTTTCAGCAGAACCCTGTCTCGAATATCGAGCATGGTACCGTATTCCGCGTATCTGAGACAGGAAAGAAATGTTGGTTCATGCGTTTCTTTATATATTTATATCTATAAACACACTGCATTGTACGCTATCGGTACAACGGTACAATAACATAATGTCATACAGGAAATATTAGCTATATAATAGATAAGCAACTTAAGTTAATTTATGAACCTATTATCCATTCCTGCCAACATCTGTCTACGATGAAATCGGTACACTGAAATAACATTAAACGATTCCACGTCTGCTAAGACTACGGGTACTGAATAAATATCGTACATTATAAAAGAAGAAGGAATAGGAAAGAAACGAAAGTATATTTACCTCTTCGTCCCTGTCGCTTCCCTGTTAAGACAGGCGGCGATACCAAACTGGCGAACGCCACTCTCCACGCATCTCCTCACCATCAGCCTGTATCTCGGCTCGTAGACGAACAGGGGACAGGCGACGCAGGGAAACGCCGTGGTGCAAACGAAAACCGCGATCTGCTCGCTGCCCAGGAGGCCAAGTCCCTGGACCAGTTCTAATCGGTGGCTGGCTGCCCTGGAGGCGTATTCCGCTGGGGCCACGGTCTTCAAAGCCCTCTCCACGAAGTCCGTCACCGTCTTCTGGCTGCTGGCCAAGTACTGCAAAAGCAAAGGACACTTTGCTAAGTCGACCAGAAGCTTCGTCGTCCTTCTCGAGAAACGCCTTCAACATCTCGCTGCCGAGATTCGTGACTTTTTCATGAGAATTTCTCGGCACCTTCCCTTTTCACCACAGCTTTCGAGGCCATCTGCCTCGAGGACTAGCATTAATAACGAATCGACTGTTTCAGAGGGTTGCGCGCAGACCCGCGTTCGGTTTTGAATTAGCCTATCTTCGGTGATGCAGGTATTAAACCCTGGATCCTTCGTGTTCCTTAGAGTTACTAAGTAGTCGAGATACCGGTCGTGCACCAGCGTCGACGTTAATGAACGGAGTCATCGATGTATAGAAATTGTCAACGGTACACGGTATGAAACGGTCTGAGACGTGGTACCGAACCAAACTTTGCGGTAGAACAATAGGGAACAGCGAACGGGCGGTAAACGGTAAATGAAACGATGTGAAGTTACGATAGTATGAATCATACTAATCAATGAGTAAATTAGAGTAATTAGGTGGCTCGCAGATATATGTACATAGAATCTCGTAACGGGTTTAAACGAATTGCGAGTTACAACGAATATCGTGTATTTGATAAATAATATTTGAAGGTATTTTAAAAGCATTTGAGAGGAAATGGGAATATTTTCTAATCTTCTAATTTTAAAGTTTATTCGATTGCAAATATAGTAGATGCGCTCAACGCTTATCGTTTACCGAAGAGCGCGGACTGATTATGCGAAAGGAAAGGAGGAGGAGGACTGACATGCGTTTAGCGATATGCAAAGGAAATGAGAAAGGCATAGGAAAGGGGAAAAAAGCAGGAACTACGCGAGAATAACGGTCGCGATGCGTTGTGTAATAGCGTAACGCAATACGAAAGGGGGAAGGGATCCGGGAAAGATACGGGATTGCGAGCCGCAAAATTTATTTAACGTCATTAACGACGATGCTCGCGGGGACAATTGGTAATGACGCCACGAACGCGGAAGCTCCTAACGGCGGCCATGGCGACCGCAAACAATAATCATTTCAATCTACGGCATCGTTAACCGCTAGGAAGCATTATATCTCATTTATGGACAGGTGTTCCACGGCCTCAGGTTCTCTTGTTCCACGGAATGTGCTTCTGGATTAACCTGTCGCCATGCGATTCTTTCTACCACTTACACGTACGTACTAAAATTATCCAATTTATACTTGAACGCCATAACGAGTAAAAACGGAAAATCGGTGAAGAATAATTTTCATTCCATTTAGATTGCATTTCACGATTCCTAATTTTACATATCGATTATACCGATTGTGAATTAAATTAATGAAACGAAAATTTACTTCGCACGTGTCGTTAACCCTGTCCACTTAGACGGATTTTTATTTTAAATTTAATACTGCCTATAATTTCATGAATTTCTTCTTCCTAAACTTTGACTTATTAACCAAATAATTATTAATCATTTGTAAAGGGGTAAGATTTATGTTAGTGGTAATATTGGAATTTCTAAACGGAACTCACATCGGCAAGAGACGTGACGCATAAGGGACAGGCCGAGGAGTAGTCCAAGCAGCGATCCAGACACATCCAACAATACGTATGCCCACATGGCGTCGTTACGGGTTTCCATAAGAGTCGACAGCACAGGATGCAATCCAACTCGCCGGCCGTGCCCCCGGAAAGGGGCGGAAGAAGGATCTCAGCGGGTCTCGGTTCTAGCCCTGTGAAACGTAACCCTCGGATTATCCACTATGCACCTATTCTTTCTTAACTGTCTTAGGTCTTAACCCTGACGTCCGTTCCTGATCATAATTCAAAATAAATATCGCGTTAGCACAAATGTCACGATTCTAAATATTTCTTTATCGCGCTTAAGGTATTTAAATTTTACGAGAATATTCTGTTTGAAAACCGTTTTAATTTACGAAGCAGAATTCGAGTAAGTCTGCTTCGGTTCCGATAATTATCCTCGACATTCGAAGGAAATACTTTGAACATCCAATTAGCGGAATTTACACAACGCGATCGAACTTTGGAGTAACTCTGAATTCACTCCAACGGCGGACGATGTCTCGTGGAAGTATAGACCTTCCAGCTAACATTTCTAACTTCGGATTTCCACGTCTTTGAAGCAACTTCCATTTTTCGGTTTAATAAAAATTTAATCGGGTCATTGGGATCGAGCGAGAAAGTAAG